>NC_057729.1:52668177-52672183 GCF_004010195.1 Chiloscyllium plagiosum
CTACCCTCTGTCTTCTTCCAGCCAGCCAATTCCTAATCCAAACCTCCAACTCACCCTCAATGCCATACCTCCGTATTTTTTGCAATAGCCATCCATACACAGACAATAGACAGACCATCCATACACAGGATAGGCCGAGTGAACCTTCTCTGGACTGCCTCCAATGCCAGCTTGTCTTTCTTTGGATAAGGGGTCCAAAACTGTTCGCAGTATTCCAGTTGTGCTCTAACTAAGGCCTTGTATAGTTTTAACAATATATGTCTTTTTTTCTATTCCTTTCTCTTTGAAATAAAGAACAACATTTTATTTGTCTTCCCTATTAGTGCTGAACTTGGATGTTGACTTTTTGTGATTTATACCTAAGGACTCCCAATTCCCTCTGTTCTGTCGCTAACTGCACTTTTTTCTTTTTAAATAATATTCAACTGTTCTTTTCTTCCTGACAGAGTGCATATCCTCAGACTTTTATCTAAATGATATAGTTTTGCTCAACACCACATATGGGTGCAACTTTATTTATGAAGCCAACCTGTTCAGACAAGTTATGGTACACCTTTGTGGCAGTTGGTACTTGAATCCAAAAGTGAGGACACTACCACTACATCACAATTCAAATGTCACCACCCACCATGGGTGGAAGTTGAAGCCATATCCCCAGAATATTAACCTGGATCCCTGGTTTTCTAGGCCAGCAACAGTATCACTATCACATCACAGTTCCGCCATGTAAATGGCAAAGCCAGACAATGTCACCTCCCAGCACTATATGTCAGCATGTTATTCCATCCAATTATATATATTCACTGAAGAAAGAAGACTCACTTTTATAAGCCTCCTTTCACAACTTCAAGATCCCAAAGTGCTTTCCAACCAAAAAGTACACTGCAACTGATTTTTTAGATTAGATTACATTACATTACAGTGTGGAAACAGGCCCTTCGGCCCAACAAGTCCACACCGACCCGCCGAAGCGCAACCCACCCATACCTCAACAACCTACATTTACATTTACACCTTCCCTAACACTACAGGCAATTTAGTACGGCCAATTCACCTGACCTGCACATCTTTGGACTGTGGGAGGAAACCGGAGCACCTGGAGGAAACCCACGCAGACACGGGGAGAACGTGCAAACTCCACACAGTCAGTCGCCTGAGGCGGGAAGTGAACCCAGGTCTCTGGCGCTGTGAGGCAGCAGTGCTAACCACTGTGCCACCGTGCCGTCCACAGCAAGTACCCACACTTAGGAGTGTGTTAATGACCTGACAGAACATTGTTGTCCTGTTTCAGAAATTATCTAGCCACTGCTTTAGTTCTTTGTCCTCCCCCCCCCCCCCACCAAGAGAATTGCTGCCAATTTTATCAACATTTTCTCAAATTAATTCTGACAGCTCAACATTTAACATGTTGATCGAGCCCTCCACAATCACCTGATGAAGGAGCGTTGCTCCGAAAGCTAGTGTGCTTCCAATTAAACCTGTTGGACTGTAATCTGGTGTTGTGTGATTTTTAACTTTTACACCCCAGTCCAACACCGGCATCTCCAAATCATGATATAATACTCAACTGACAACAACAACCCCTTATATTTATACAGTGCCCATAATACAATAAAACACTTCGAGGTGTTTTGTCCAAATATTTGGCCGAAGGACGTTTCAAAAGGAAGGGATGTGAGATAGAGGCTGGAAGATACATGGATGCAATTCCACAGTTAACCTTAACTGACCAGGTAACTGAAAGCACAATGGTGAGGATATGCAAGAGTCCAGAATGAGAGGAGAGTGGTGGGACTGGAGGAGATTACAGAGATAGGGAGGTTTAGAGGTGTGGATGGATTTGAAAGCAAGGCTGAGAATTGTTTTAAAAAGACATCACTCGACTGGAAACCAATGTAGGTCAGTGCAGCCAGGAGTGATGGAGAAAAGAGGACTTGGTACAAATAAAGACACAAGCAGCAGAGTTTTTGATTACCTGCAGTTAAAAAAGGATAGACTGTGGGATACCAGCCAGGTGTGCATTAGAATAATTGAATCTCGAGGTAACAGAGACAGGAATGAGTATTTCAGCAGTAGGTGAGCAAAGTTGTGTGATATGACTGAGATGAAGATAGATGGATCAAATGTCATCCCGAGGTTGCAAACAGATTGACAAAATCTCAGTTTATTTCCGGGTGAGGGATGGAGTTGGAGTTTGGTGAATAGAGTTTGGAAGCGGGTCTGAAAACAATAGCTTTGATATTCCCAATTTTCAACTTGAGGAAGTTTCTGTGTATCCAGGACTGGATGTTGCAAAAGAAATCGGAGAATATTACCCTACTTACAATGGCCATAGACCCTCATTACAGTTGCTATTTCAGTGGGTTTGATTATAATTTTAGCAGGAACCTTCATTAAACCTGCCAATCCCTTTCCCATTGTAGTGTAATGAACTTGCAAAGGCATTTACTTGTAAAGGATGAGTGCTTCTGGGATACCTTTAAGAGTTTTGCATTGGCTGATGCCAGCCAATCCTCATGTTGGCTACAGTGAGATGGGCCTTTAGCATGAATTCTCTGAAAGATATGACTGGACTGTCTCATAACTGAGTTCACCAAGTTGTTACCCTGGAAACCTGTCCAGTTGTTTGACATGAAAGCATAACAGAATGGCCTTTGGTTGAATGGTTGGCATTCCCATGTCTCAGGAGGTTCTTCAAATGCCAGCTTGAAGCTTCAGCTCAGGATTGGCACCCAGATGTATACTTAGCTTCTGGTGTGGAAGAAGGTGAACTGTTCTTTGTGGGTTTGTTGGTGTCTACATAGCTCTCCTGTGGTATAAGGCTGGCTTCTGTCCAAGCCCATCCTCCACCAATGAGGTTTTTAAAAATTGGCTGGTCCAAGGTGTGAAAGCTAGCATGCAATTACAGGAATCTCTTCAGAAGGCAAATGATATGTTAGCCTTTATTGCAAGAGGTTTTGAGTACAGGATCAAAGAAGTTTTCAACATCCAGGGCTTCCCATTGACCAGAAGCAGAGCTGGAACAGCCACATACATACACAACACGATATACAAATATCTACTGTGTTAACCACAGTAGGTCCGAGGCAAGGAATTCTATGGTGTCTAACTCACCTCCTGACTTCCCAGTGCCTATCCACAATGTTCGAGGCACAAATCAGGAGTATGATGGAATAATCTCCACTTGCCTAAATGAGTTCACTTCCAAAAGCAATCCATAACCTTGACACCCCTTAGGACAAGGCAATCCAATTGATTGGCAAACCATCCATGATCTTCATTCCCCTCACTATAAATGCATATTGGCAGCAGTATGCACAATCTATAAGATGCACTGCAGTAATCTTTCACACCTCCTTTGACAGTTCCTTCCACACTTGCAATCTCTACATCTTGAAGGACAGAACAGCAGATACATTGGAGCATGAGCAAATGTGGGTTCCCCTCCAAGCCACACGCCATCCTGACTTGGAAGTACATCGCTGTTCCTTCGAAATCACTGGACCTCCCTCCCTTACAGCACTGTGGGTGCCAAGGATCGTAACACCTCAGAAAGACAGCTCACTGCCACCAATTTGAGGGTAATTAGGGATGGGCAATAAATGTTGGCCTAACCAACGATGCGTATACCTCATGAATTAATAAAAAGAAAGTCTTGCTCCAATTCTACAGAACACTGGTGAGACTGGACCTGGAGTATTATGTGCAATTCTGAGCTCCTTGCTATTGAAAGATGTACTTGCCATTGGAACAGTACAGTGCAGGTTCACCAGACTAGTTCCTGAGATGGTGGGAGTGCAATGTAATGAGAGCTTGTGGAGACAGGGCCTATACTCTCTGGAGAAAGTGAGGACTGCAGATCCTGGAGATCAGAGTCGAGAGTGTAGCACTGGAAAAGCACAGCAGGTCAGGCAGCATCCGAGGAGCAGGAGAATTAATGTTTTGATCATAAGCCCTTCATCAGGAATGAGGCTTGTGGGTCAGGGCTGAGAGATAAATGGAAGGG
>NC_057729.1:52672318-52721461 GCF_004010195.1 Chiloscyllium plagiosum
TTGGCCAATCTGGAGGAGTCCGTTCCTCGATTGATTCGAACAATTAATTTATTTGGGTGGGGGGGGGGGGCGGGGGGGGGGGTGCGGGGGGTAGGTGGCTGGGAATGGTTTAAGTGGATAAAGATGGGGAGTGATGGTGATAGGTCCGAGCGGAGGGTGGAGTGGATAGGTAGGAAGGAAGATGGACAGGTGGGACAGTTCAAGAGGACAGTGCCGAGTTGGAGGGTTGGATCTGGGAGAAGGTCATGGGAGGGGAGATGAGGAAACTGGTGAAATCAACATTGATCTTGTGTGGCTGGAGGGTCCCAAGGTGGAAGATGAGGCATTCTTCCTCCATATGTCGGGGGACTAGAACCTAATGGTGGAGGAGAAGAACAAAATCTCTTAATGAAAGGCAAGTCATTGAGTATTAAGATAAGGAGGAATATCTTCACGCAGAGAGTGGTGAATTTTTGGAGGATGGTGAAAGCTCAGTCATTGAACAAATTCAAGACAGAGATTGATAGATTTCTAGCTATTAATGACATCAAAGGATAACATTGAGCTGATGGTCACCTATGTTCAAGCATTGAGGAGCCAGCTTGAATGGCTTACTCCTGCCCCTATGAACAATGTACCCGGTGCCTCCCATATCAATCAAGTGATCAAGTAGAAGAACCAGAGATGTAGGAATAAGGGCAGGAAAGTGGGTATGAGGAGTGTTGGATCAGCCTTGATCCTATTGAATGGTGCAGCAGGATCAAGGGACTGAATGGCCTCCTCCTGCTCCTATTGCAGCCGGTCAGACTGTTCATCAGCCTGAAACCTCTTCCAGAGCTTTACATAATACTTCCAGAGATGGGAGTGGAAGGAGGGGGTGTTGGTTCCTGGTGGAGTTGAAGCATGAAGATGGGTCATCAGATGGAGCCCCTGCTTGTTCCTGGCTTGTTTGGAAAGGGATAGAAGCTAACGAGATGACCCCCTGACCATAACCTTATACACTCTGGAAGAATCTTTACATTTGCAATCGGATTTTAATTTTCTGGGGTGTCCAGCCATTCATGGTTGCCCTGGAATCTTCAGAAGGTTGTTGTGAATAACTCCCTGGAGGCAAATAATTATTAGCTATAAGAGTATCGCTGAAGCTTCCAAAAATAGAAGGTGACTGGAGACATGATGTCTTATTGGGAAGCCTCTAGGATTGGAGTTACCAACTCTAGAAGGTGGGTGGGTGTCTGAAATGTGTCAATATAAGCCTGATTAAAATGTTTAGAGTTATTTGTTTGGGGTGGGGTGGATCAGAGGGGACCTGTAGGATATGACCCGCACTGACCTGGTATGAACTGAATGGGATCACAATGCTTTGATCTCTGTGTTTCCCCCACAGCTCAAACAATGTGGATGATACTCTCATGGAAGGAGCTGCCTGGCTTCAGATCAGTTCAAACCCTTCCTCTCTTGGCTCTCATTGATATGTCCTTAGCCTTTTCAGGGAAAGCTCTTGTGTGACAGGCTGCATTGAATGTATCTGAGTTGTACACATTGAAGATGTCTAGCCTCAAAGTCTTAACATTCATGGTCTACACCAACAAACTGAGTTACAAATGTTCCAATTGCCTTTTAAGTGTTAGACCCCAACAGCAGTAAACAATCTTTAGACCTAAAGTAGAGCTCAGCTCAAGAAATAGTTGAGGTACCCCTCACTACCAAGATACCAAGAAAAGCTTTGAATAGCTATTTGAGAAGAGTTGTTGACAGAAATATTCATCTGTATATCCACTTCTTTTTCAAGTGACTATTGGCCTTGCTTGAGGGTTGGTTAGCTCCGTTGGCTGGACAGCTTGTTTGTAATGCACTGTGATACCAACAGTGTGGATTCAGTTCCTACACTGGCTGAGGTTACAATGAAGGATTCTCCTTCTCAACCTCTCCCCTTCACCTGAGGTGTGGTGACCCTCAGGTTAAACCGCCATCAGTCATCTCATTTCAGATTGGAAGAGGGTCACAGGCATCAGTGCTGGGCTTTCAACTATTTCTGAACCATATCAGTGATTTGGATGAAGGGACTGAGTGTATTGTAGCTAGATTTTGTGATGAGACAAAGTTAGGAAGGGAGGCAAGTTGTGAGGCGGATACAAAGTCTGCAAAGGGAGTTAATTAGGTTAAGTGAGATGGAGTATTGAGTGTGGGAAATGTAAGGTTTGCCACTTTAATGGAAAGAATAGAAATGTTGAATATTGTTTGAAAGGAGAGAAACTGTGGAATGTTACATTACAGAGGGACATCTTAGCAGGACTTATACATTAATGGTAAGGTCCTAGGGACTGTTGCTGAACAAAGAGACCTTGGAGTGCAGGTTCATAGCTCCTTGAAAGTGGAGTCGCAGGTGGATAGGACAGTGAAGAAGACGTTTGGTATGCTTTCCTTTATTGGTCAGAGTATTGAGTACAGGAGTTGGGAGGTCATGTTGTGGCTGTACAGGACATTGGTTAGGCTACTGTTGGAATATTGCGTGCAATTCTGGTCTCCTTCCTATCGGAAAGATGTTGTGAAACTTGAAAGGGTTCAGAAAAGATTTACAAGGATGTTGCCAGGTTAGGAGGATTTGAGCTATAGGGAGAGGCTGAACAGGCTGGGGCTGTTTTCCCTGGAGTGTCGAAGGCTGAGGAGTGACCTTATAGAGGTTTTCAAAATTATGAGGGGCATGGATAGGATAAATAGACAAAGTCTTTTCCCTGGGGTCGGGGAGTCCAGAACTAGAGGGCATAGGTTTAGGGTGAGAGGGGAAAATATAAAAGAGGCCGAAGGGGCAACTTTTTCACCCAGAGGATGGTACGTGTATGGAATGAGTTGCCAGAGGATGTGGTGGAAGCTGGTACAATTGCAACATTTAAGAGGCATTTGGATGGATATATGAATAAAAAGGTTATGGAGGGATATGGGCCAGGCGGTGGCAGGTGGGACTAGATTGGATTGGGATATCTGGTCAGCATGGAAGGGTTGGACTGAAGGGTCTGTTTTCATGCTGTACATCTCTATGACTCTATGACATGAATCAAAAGTGGTTGATAAGCAGGTTCGGCAAGACAAATGGAATGTTTGCCTGTGTTACAGAGCTGATGGGTATTAAATGTCAAACTATGACTGCACCGTGTATTTGTGAGTACACAACAAGTGTATTTTGTTTCTGTCTCATTACTTCCATATGTGCACTGGAAGAAGTTCAGAGAAGTTTCCCTAGTCCACTTCCTGGGAAGAAGGAGCTATTAATGAGGAAAGATTGGGTCCATGCTGGATGGAATTTTAAAGAATTAGAGATGATCTTATTGAAGTATTTAAGATTCTGGGTGAACTTGAAGGATTGATGCTGAGACGGTGTTTCTGCTTGTGAATCTAGAACTTGGGGGCACAGTTTCAAAATAGGGGATTTCTGTTTAAGATGAGAATGAGGAGGTATTTGTTCCCTCGAAGATTCGGTAATCTTTTAAGTTAACAGAGAAGGCTGGGTTATTGAACAACTTTAAAGCTGCATTACACAGGCTTTTCACTTCCAATGTGCCAAGTGTTATGGGGAAAAATGGAGTTAATACTGTAATCAAATCATCCATGATCTTATTGAATGGTGGAAGCACTTCAAAGGACTGAAAGGCCAATTTCTGCTCCTACTTCCTATGATCTTGTATTCTCAATATCGTTCAGTTCACGTTGCCATAACTCATTGCTCCCAGTAGGGCAGTACACGCGTTAGTCAGAGCTGTATAACCTAAAGCCTCTCACAGCTTATTTTTCAGTTTCCTACTTCACAGTCCACATTTACGAACAAGGGATTAATGTGCTTGGTTTCTATGGTAATGCAATGAATGACGTCTATGAGTCACCCACAGCTCACAGGAGGATGTGATGAGAATACCAGCGTTGCAGAACAATAAAAGATGAGTTCCTGGGTAGTGTAAATGGTGGAGAGGGATGGTGATGTACCTGAAGCCAGGATGCTGGGTATTAACATGTTGATCCTGAAAGTCTCAAGGCTGGTTTCAGTTATTCAGTAAGTAATTCTAAAGAGTTTAATATCAAATCGTGAAAGTCCTGTTTTCCAGTTTAAAAAACATGAAACGTACCTTTAGGCTGTTAGCTGTTGGATCATCATCTGATACAGCGGTGTTTATCCAGGTGATCAGTCCTGGGATCTTGTGGTGTTCTCCTTTACCAGTAAGTGCTATCAGGTAAAGGTTACTAGAGGAAGTTCACTAAGTCATAGAGTCATATAGCAGGAAACAAACGCTACAGTACACCTCATCCATGTCGACTAGACATCCCAATCTGACATTACCCTGTGTGCCAGCCTTTGGCCCATATTGTCTCTAAACCCTTCCTATTCATATGCCCATCCTCTTGCCTTTAAAATGTTGTCAGTGTACTAGCCTTCACTAGTTCCTCTGGAAGCTTGTTTCAAATGCACACCACCCTCTGCGTGAAAAAAGTAACCTCTCACATCCCATTTAAATCTTTCCCCTCTTACCTTAACCTATAGCCTCTAGTTTTTGACTCCCTCATCCTCGGAAAAAACTTTGCCTATTCATCCTATCCATGCCCCTCCTAATTTTATGAACCTATATAATGTTACCCCTCGGCCTCCGGCGCTCCAGCGAAAACAGCCCCAGCCTATGCAGCCTCTCCAACCCTGGCAATATCCTTGTAAATCTTTTCTTCACCCTCTCAGATTTCACTGCTGCCAATCCTCCATTGTCTTTGTTTTGTCTTGGACCCATCTAATGATCAAAGTGGAGGATACACCAATGTAGAGCATCTACAGAAAGATACTGTTCTTAGACAATGAAGTTTATTGCATGATGGCAATAAATCCAATTAAACATGGTCAGGCATAATTACTAAACCCATGGGAACTGATACATATACATCTGCTCCCTCAGAAACTGGAGTAGAACTCTTGTACTCGCTCACAAATTGTGCGTGACCTCCTTAGAATGGATGGAGCCAATGTAGCATTGACATGAACCCATTCAGGTTTATAAACAATTGTCAGCATAAGATGGCAAACAGCGTCTGAATTGTGTGTCACTTGGTTCCTTGGTGAATCTGGGATCTTGCTGTGCATGAACTAGAGGCTGTGTTTACCCATATTATGGCAGTGACTGCTCCAACGACCTGCTTGGATCAATTGTGAAGTCTTGAGGATGCAAAAGCCTTCACCTCGATCTGTCTCTCGTCTTGTACCACGTCAAAATATGCAGACCCTGGAAATCTGAAATAAAAACTGAAAATACTCAGCAGAACTATCCATCAATTATTTGCTCTCTCTCCATAACTGCTGTCTGATATGCTGAATACTTCTGGCATTTCTCAATTTTTAAACCACACTTTTGTCGGTAGAATTATTTCAGCCACATCCGAAGAAAATGTTTGTTGATCTCGATAATTGTTTTTTGCGTGATTATATTTTGAACTGCAGTTCTGATTTTGAAATGAAAATTGGTTTGTCTGGGAATGCCAATGTTAAAATAAAGTCTAAGGTGTAGGTTTGCTCGCTGAGCTGTAGGTTTGATATCCAGACGTTTCATTACCTGGCTAGGTAACATAATCAGTGGCGACCTCCAAGTGAAGCGAAGCTGTTGTCTCCTGCTTTTTATTTATATCTTTCTTAGAAATATAAATAGAAAGCAGGAGACAACAGCTTCGCTTCACTTGGAGGTCGCCACTGATGATGTTCTCAGTGAGCAAACCTACACCCTAAACCTCAACCTGAGGTACAAACCTTCACCAACCTTGCGAAAATAAAGTCTTCATCAACAAAGTGAGAAAGCACAGCGTGATTAAGATATTTGAATGCATGGTGAGTATATTATCTGTATACCTTGGCCAACATGGACTCGATAGTTCAAATGGCCTCTGTGTGTATGGTAATTACTCCAATAACTTTAAACATGGACATGTACTGCACCCTATTGCACATGGGTTGGGCAATGTCATTTGAAGAGCAGCTGATTCTCAATCCTGGTTTCTACATTCTCAATGTTCCAGTGACAGCCTTCCTCAACGATGGTGTGATAGATATTGGACCCATTTTAGTCACAGAATCGTAGAGATGTACAGCAGGGAAACAGACCTTTCGGTCCAACCCTTCCATGCCGACCAGATATCCCAACCCAATCTAGTCCCACCTGCCAGCACTCAGCCCATATCCCTCCAAACCGTTCCTATTCATATACCCATCCAGATGCCTTTTAAATGTTGCAATTGTACCAGCCTCCACCACTTCCTCTGGCAGCTCATTCCATATACATACCACCCTCTGTGTGAAAAAGTTGCCCCGTAGGTCTCTTTTGTATCTTTCCCCTCTCACCCTAAACCTATGCTCTCTAGTTCTGGACTCCCCGACCCCAGGGAAAAGACTTTGCCTATTTACCCTATCCATACTGGTTGCCCATCACTCCCCCGCCCTAGCTCTCCTACTGCTGAAAATGTCTCTTGTGTGTTTGTTACCTCCAGAGCTGCTTATCCCATGGCTGTCCTGGCTGCAAGAATGGGCAGCTAATCCAGACCACTGCTGTCCCGAGATTGAATCCCATTCACTCACTTTCCCTGTTCTCATTGAGCTACACTGACTCCCAGTCAAACAACACTTTCATTTTATCATATTCATTCCTATTTCCAAATTCCTTCATGGCCTCACCCAATTTCTGTAACCCCCTCCAACTCCACAACCTTCTGTGATCCCAATTCCTCTAACTTTGGTCTTTTGCACTTCCCAGATTTCATTGCCAGCTATTGACAGCTGTGTATTCAGATACCTCAACCCCATGCTCTTGGGGTCCCTTTCCTGGATCTCTCCAATTACTTTTCAAATGTTCCTCAAGGTTTACCACCTTGACTGTGTCTTTTGGTGGCCTGCCCTACAACCTCTTCATGTAAGGACCTGATATTAAGCTCCTCTCTCCCTCTCTCTGATGATGTATCTTAGGACGTTCTTACTGTGTTTGAGGTGCAGGATTTCATACTGTGAAAGAGCTATGGTTAGGGTTACAATGCAATTTTGTGTTGCAAGATGAAAGAACGTATACAGTGGTAAGCCCACCACTGTGGCCTTGTAAACAATGGGTCAGACAATTACATCATTGCGGTTTCCCCCAAGGAGCAAAGTAATGTGTCAGTTATGGAATGTTGTCCTTCCAAAACAGTGAGCAACAAGTCAGTGTGGTGCATGGCTTCCCATTTCTGACTCAAACTGGAATGAACTGGAGGAACATCCATCCAAACTGAGAATTGTGTAGCACCAGTCTGAAAAGTACAGCACAGAGGAGGACCTTCAGCCCACCTGCTTGTGCAATGAGACTTTGTACTCAAGAATATTCAGTGAGCGCAGGGGTGACCCCATTGGAAGAATACGAGCTCTGTTGATACCTTATCTCAGAAAATTTCATTTTGCTCTGCCAGATTGTTCTCTTTGGAATCCAGAAAGATCAATAAAAACAAAATTGAGTTAGTTTTTGTTTTCACATTACCACAACCGCTGAACAGCTTTAGAACGACAGTTTGTGGTGATGATGCTATTGAGTTGCCAAGGAAATGTCCACTTCATCCCCTTCCCCCAAAGCATCTCCATTAAAGCTGCTGTTCGACTTTTGTTTTGCTTCAGGCAATTAAAAGGAAACAAGTGAGATTTTCAGTAATAGATGTGGATCTTGTTGTGTCCTGAACTGAGGTTATTTGTAAAACAGCAGCCACAACTGTCCTCTACTCTGTCATAATACCAAACACTCTTCCTCCAAGGCCATACCCAGTCGAGAACATAGAACATAGAACATAAAACAATACAGCGAAGAACAGGCCCTTCGGCCCTCGATGTTGCACCGACCTGTGAACTATTCTCAGCTCGTCCCCCTACACTATCCCAAAATCATCCATGTGCTTATCTAAGGATTGTTCAACTCTCCCTAATGTGGCTGAGTTGACTACATTAACAGGTAGGGCATCCACGCCCTTATCACCCTTCGCGTAAAGAACCTGCCTCTGACATCTGTCTTAAATCTATCACCCCTCAATTTGTAGTTATTTCCCTCGTACAAGCTGACGTCATCATCCTGGGAAAAAGGCTTTCACTGTCTACCCTATCTAATCCTCTGATCATCTTGTATATCTCTATCAAATCCCCTCTTAGCCTTCTTTTTTCCAATGAGAACAGACCCAAGTCTCTCAGCCTTTTCTCATAAGGCCTTCCCTCCAGACCAGGCAACATCCTGGTAAATCTCCTCTGCACCTTTTCCTATGCTTCCACATCCTTCCCGAAATATGGGGACCAGAACTGTACACAATATTCTAAGTGTGGCTGCACCAGCGTTTTGTATAGTTGCAGCATGATATTGCAGTTCCGAAACGCAATCCCTCTCCGAGTGAAATCTAACACACCATATGCTTTCATAACAGCACTATTCACCTGGGTGGCAACTTTCAGGGATCTATGTACATGGACTCCAAGATCCCTCTGCATATCCACACTACCAAGGATCTTTCCATTGACCCAATATTCTGCCTTCTTGTTATTCTTCCCAAAGTGCATCACCCCACATTTAGCTGCATTGAACTCCATTTGCCACCTCTCAGCCCAATTCTGCAGTTTATCCAAGACCCCTTGCAACCTGTAACATTATTCCAAACTGTCTGCTACTCCACCGACTTTAGTGTCGTCTGCAAATTTACTAATCCATCCACCTATGCCTGCGTCTAAATCATTTATAAAAATGACAACCAGTAGTGATCCCAAAACAGATCATTGTGGCACACCACTAGTAACTGGACTCCAGACTGAATATTTTCCATCAACCACCACTCGCTGCCTTCTTTCAGAAAGCCAATTTCTAATCCAAACTGCTAAATCACCCTCATTCCATGCCTCTGCATTTTCTCCATCAGCCTGCAATGTGGAACCTTATCAAAGGCTTTACTGAAGTCCAAGTATACCACGTCAACTGCCCTACCCTCATCCACATGCTTGGCCACCTTAAAAATACTCAATGAGGTTTGTGAGACACAAAACCATGTTGACTATCTGAAATCAAATTGTTGCTTGCTAGATGATTATAAATCTTATCTCTTATAATTCTTTCCAAAACCTTTCCTATCACAGAAGTAAGGCTTACTGGTCTATAATTACCTGGGTCATCTCTACTGCCCTTCTTGAACAGTCCTCAGGTACTAAATCTGTATACAATGATGACTCAAATATCAAAGCCAAAGGCTCTGCTGTCTCCTCCCTATCTTCCCAGAGAATCCTCAGATAAATCTCATCCGGCCCATTTAGCGCCTCTCCGATCTCTACAGGGTCTACACTCAACTTCCCACTTCTGTCTTTGACTGGGCCTACTCCTACCCTAATCATCCTTTTATTCCTCACATACCTATAGAAAGCTTTAGGGTTCTCCTTTATTCTATTTGCTAAAGACTGGCCGTGTCCTCTCTTTGTTCTTCTTAACTCTCTCTTTAAATCCTTCCTAGCAAATCTGTAACTCTCCATCACCTCATCTGAACCATCTTGCCTCATCAACACATAAGCCTCCTTCTTCTGCTTAACAAGAGATGCAATTTCTGTAGTAAACCACGGTTCCCTTACCTTATCACTTCCTCACTGCCTGACAGGGACATACCTATCAAGGACATGCAATATCTGTTCCTTAAACCAGCTCCACATTTCCATTGTCTGCATTCCCTGCATTTTGCTGCCCCATTCTATGCATTCTAATTCTTGCCTAATCGCATTAAAATTGCCCTTGCCCCATCGATAACTCTTGACCTGTAGCATATACCTATCCCTTTCCATCACTAAACTAAATGTAACTGAATTATGGTCACTCTTTCCAAAGTGCTCACCTACAACTAAATCAAACACCCTGGCCTGGTTCATTACCAAGCACCAGATCCAGTGTGGCCTCCCCTCTTGTCGGCCCTTCGACATACTGTGTCAGGAAACTCTCCTGTATACATTGGACAAAAACTGATCCATCCAACGTACTAGAGTTGTAGCATTTTCAGTCAATGTTGGGGAAGTTAAAGGCCCCCATAATGACAACCCTGTTCCTTTCACTCCTACTCAGAATAATTTTGCTAATCCTCTCTTCCATCTCCCTAGAACTCTGCGGAGGCTGATAAAAAACTCCAAGCAGTGTGACCTCTCCTTTCCTGTTTCTAACCTCAGCCCACACTACCTCAGTAGATGAGTCCTCATCAAAAATTCTCTCAGCCACCATTATACTATCTTTGACTAACAAGGCCACGCCTCCCCCTCTTTTACCGCCTTGCCATTCCATTCTCTGTACCCTCTCCATTCCCTTTAAATGGCCTCATTTTACGTATGAACCCTTCAAGCTACTTTGACTGAAAATAAAATGCTGGAGATCACAGTGGAGCAGCCAGCATTCATGGGGAGAGGCACGCTAAATCTAGATGACTTCATCAGAGCTAACATGAAGTGTAGAGGGGGAAGCATTTATACTACAGTTGGAGGGAAGGTGGGCAAAGTGCAGTGCTGGCAGAGAAAGGATATCGATAATTCAGATTAAGTGATTGGAATGTGAGAACAGCAGAACAATGGTGTGTCTAACTGCCAGATGGGGGGCGGCACAGTAGTTCAGTGGTTAGCACTGCTGCCTCACACTACCAGGGTCCCAGGTTCGATTCCAGCCTCGGGCGACTGTCTGTGTCGAGTTTGCACATTCTCCCTGTGTTTGCGTGGGTGTCCTCCGGGTGCTCCGGTTTCCTCCCACTGTGCAGGTTAGGTGAATTGGCCATGCTCATTTGCCCACAGTGTTAGGTGCATTAGTCAGAGGGAAATGGGTCTGGGTGGGTTACTCTTCGGAAGGTTGGTGTGGACTGGTTGGGTCGAAGGGTCTGTTTCCACACTGTTAGGAATTTAATCTAAGCTAATCTTCGATGTCTTTAATATCTCTATGACTCTATAATATCGCTCTGGAGTTAAGAATTCCAAAGACTCACAATACTGTGAGGGAAGACTGACTCCTTAATCAGAATTTGTGGCACCTGTACCCAGCGGAAACAACGCAACAACATCAAACTCTCGAGGAATTTCCTACAAGGAGGTCACTCTTACTGCACTGAACACTTAAGTCCTGAAGCACTGCACTTAGAGAACTCGAATGACATTTCCAACTGCCAGCATCAAGCTTGGATGTTGTCCAGCTTTTCATGGCAAGAGTTTAGTCATTAATGGAGGAGTTGTAAATGGAGATGGAAACAGTGAAATTATCAGTGAACAGCCAAAGCTTAATATTCAGAATGCTGCTGTGTGTAACACCTCTAAGAAAAGAAATACTGATGTATCGCTTATAAACCTGAATGTCTACACATTCATACACAGACGAGATGGGAAGGTTATTCAGCTCTGAAAAGTTATTATGGGGATAGCATTGTATTTATTAAAAATCTTGTGTATCAACAGCCTAATCCATACGGTTTGAGAGAGGTGACCTTCCATCAATTCTTTTGTTTTCCTTCTACAAGACTCTGCTGCTGTTAATTGCAAGGTGATGGAAGGCTCTCAGGAGGTAATGGTCAGTTCGACCCAGGTCTTTTATTGAGTTTAAGGCTCAGGTTTTAGAGTCTTTAGCATTGTCTTTTACTCACAGAGTGAGAGAGGGAGGAAATTCTCTGACATTCCCTGAACATTGCTGGAAACTTCCAATTCTCCAAAATGAAACATGGGGCATGAGGATGATAGACCTGAGCAATCAATTGTAGGGGCTGTGGTGATAGGAGGGAGAAAGTTATGTGAAGGCATTACTAGGGGTCTGTCCAATCAGAGCTGGTAAACTTTAGCAGGAGCCATGCACATATGAATGTACGTAGATAGCCCCTCACACATATCTCTGCCTGCAGCATTCAATAGGATGCCTTGACAGATACCTTACCAAGTTGACAATCCAAGTCTGTTTCAAGGCAGTGCTTACACGGTTCTGTCATCTCATCCTCACTGTCATTGGCTCTCTACATGTGAGGAGCTGATTGGAAGAAATCTGCTAAAAAAATAATGACAACCATAACTCAAGCCTTGGTGATGACTGGAAGGTTCACAAAATGGTTCTGATCCACGATTAACAATCCAGAGACAAGATGTCAAGTAACACCACGGGAGCTGGGCTATTCAAATGTAGTTAGTTAAATCACCATTGTCATTGCCATTCCCCTCAAAATGAGGGTGACATCTGCCAATCCTCATGATCTGTGTGTCTTCAGCTGACTCCCACGCTGGTCCTGGGGCCTGTGGGCAGAGAGGCCTATTGCTATCCTGAGGAATTGAGGAGAATCGATAGGGCATTTTCGAAGGAGTGACAAAGGAGATTGATGAAGGCTGAGTATTGGATGTTGTCTATATGGGCTTCAGTAAGGCGTTTGACAGGGTTTCATATGGTTCTTCAATTGTCCGCTGCAGAGTTTACACACTCAATGTCAGACCATGCTGTGGTTTATTTGGAATGAGGCACAGTGTGGCACACTGTGTGACAGGTTCCTGTCAAGTATGTGCATCAACTTACCCCCTTTCCACTGAGGCCTTCTGAGTGTCCATTACACTGCTATCTCTGCCCCCCTTCGAGATTGGGGGCCATCCTAAAGTTATGGAAAGGGCATCTGCTTCAGAAACCAATGGACGCAGTTTCAGGAACAACGAATACGAAACAACCAGATTGTCATTAAAAACCCAATTGGTTGATTACGGGAGCAAATCTGCTGTCCTTACCTGGTTGGGCCTATACATGAGCCCAGACCCACAGCAACGTCTTAGGCTACCCTCTGAAATGGCCAAGAAAGGCACTCAGTTTTTGAGAATGCAGCTCAGCATCCGCCTTTCAAGGGAATTCGGTGATGTGGAGGAAATGCTACTTATTTCAGTGTCATAGAGCTATCGGGTCATATGGTACAGAAGCAGAACGTCCTACCCAACTCATCCATGCTGACCAACTTTCCTAAACTGAACTTGTCCCACTTGCCTGCATTTGGCCATTATCCCTCTTAAACCTCTCCTATCCATGCACCTGTCCAAATGTCTTTTAAATGTTGCAATTGTACCCATCTCTACCACTTCCACTCTGGCAGTTCATTCCATTTATGCACCGCTCTCTACATGAAAATGTTGTTCCTTAGCTCCTCCTTAAATCTTTCCCCTCTCACCTTAAACCTATGCCCTTTAGTTTTGAACTCTGGGGAAAAGACCTTGTTGATTCACCCTATCCATGTCTCTCATGATTTCATAAACCTCTATAAGGTCACCCCTCAGCCTTGGATACTCCAGGGAAAACTGTCCCAGCCTGTTCAGCATCTCTTTATAACTCAAATCCTCCAGTCTCGGTATTGTCCTTGTTTATCTTGTTTGTACCCTTTCCAGTTTAATAACATCCATCCTACAGCAGGTAAAAGTGAATAAACCTAAGCCTAATAACTAGATAGGCCTCTGTCGATGGATCATCTCTACTGACCTCATCTTCCAAAACACCAGCCATGCTTTAACATTAATGTAAGGGAGTTGTGTAGGAATTTTGAATGAAAGGCAATTCCGAGGTGGCATACGATTTCCATTCCTGTGTCATTGAGAACAGGGTTCACTGACTGATTAAAGTGATTAACTCTGAACATGACTTTGCACCATCTGCTTATGATAAAATCGAACAAGCGTCTTCTCATCTGCTTCTGAAAAATTCACCCTTAAAAATTAAAAAAAAAAACCGCTGCAGCTAGCAAAGAGGCCCTTGTCTCCTCCCAATCTCTGCAACTTCATCCAGCCCTACAACCTCTCAGGATCTCTGGACCCTCTGAATTCTGTCTACTCCTCATTTCTCATTGGTCCACCATTGTTAGCCACATCCCCAGATGCCTAGGCTCCAAGCTCTAGAATTCCCCATGTAAATCTCCCCTTATTTTAGATGTTCCTTAAAGCTGATCCCTTTGACCATCTCTTGGTCACTTTCCCTATTATCTCCTTACACAACCTGGTGTCAAATTCTCTTTGATAACCTTGCTGCCCCCGCCCTGTCCACTGTGCCGCTCCTTCAGCTGCTCCACGGCATGAAAGGTACACTTGAAATACAGTTTGTTGGAGTTATTGATGGGTTCAATCCCACTCTTGGGCGATGGTCTGTGTTGAGTTTTCATGTTCTCCCCATGTCTGTATGTGCTCTGTTCTCCTCCCACAGTTGAAAGATGCACAGGGTAGGTGGAGTGGCCATGCTAAATTGCCCATAATGTCCAGGGATATGCAGGCCAGGTGAATTAGCCAAGGGAAACGCAGGGTTCCAGGGATAGGGTGGGTCTGGGTGGGATGCTCTTTGGGTGGTCAATGTAGACTCGACAGCCCAAATGGCCTCTTTCCACACGGGTACATATCCTGCAATTCTATGATAAGTGTACTCAGAGTGGGAACACAACAGGTGAAAAGCATGTTCACTGCCCAGCATAAGAAAATGCAGGGAAACCTGAGTCATCCTCCAGGCAGAATGGGTTTTGACCAAGTGACGATGAAGGAATGCTGCTTTGTGTCCATTTGGGACAGAGTATGCTCTGAAGTCAAAGTTGTTGCCTCTTGTTTCTAACTGGTATAACACCAATTTGTTTAATTAGGTCTATCAGGGGAAGGAGGGTGAATTTAAGTGTCTCTAGCTAATAGCTTCACTTGGAAAATACATTTTGTATCCCCACCACGCTCCTTTAATTGGTCTCATAACAATGAATCGGGAAAGCAAACAGATTACATTAGCTGCTGCAAGACCAGCCCACACTTTAGAACCAGAATGAATCCCTCGATGACTGCAGACTATTTGATTCACACCATTTTTAACACCAATGGACGAAGAAGCGTGGGTCATGTCTGACTCAGCTCTGACTCAAATCCTTTTATCTTCGCATCACCCAGCATCTCTGTCATGTTCAGCCAAATATAGAACAAGAGGTGGAAGTTTTTTTTTGTCTTTCCACCCCCCTGCTGCCTCTCTCTGGGACTATTTCTCCATTCTGCGGGTCCCGCTATTGTGTTTCCTTTTTCACAGAAGAGACGCCAAATAAATTAAAACACAAACAGCAGTGACATTTATCCGCAGAGATTTAGATAACAGCAGCCAGTGAACTGAAACCAAGCCCCAAATAATTGCCAGCTTTTGACAGGCTCATAATGAGAGCAAGTATGAGAAAGAGTAAGCTGCGATATTTGTGATATTCATCAGCTAAGGCAATGACACACAGTGCTTTAAGATTAGAAACTTCAGGAGCAAAATTAAGACAATTGTTTGTGAAAATATGTGCAATGACGTCCATGCACTCACTGGGATTGCAATGGACATGGGCTGGCATTTGCTCAGTGGCAGTGAAAAGCTGGATCTCAAACTCGTCACCTCTACCATCCATTGCCCCAAGTATCCCCCATCACCCCCCTCAAGTGGCACCTACCATCCTTTGAGTAGGTTACATGAGAACGAACAGCTTACCCAGATACGAGCGAGTGAAATAGGAACAGGAGTATGGATTCAGCCATCTGAATCCACTCTGCTGTTCAATAGCATCTGATTGTGGCCTTCTGTCTACACTTTGCTGCTTTCCTGTCACCACTCCAGCACATACATCAGGCTCAACTATCTGTCCAGCTCAGTGGTCACAGCGGGTCAGACAGCACCCATGGAGAGGGAGCAAGATAATGTTTTGAGTCTAGATGACTCTTCATCAGAGCTTCAGTCCTAGCTCAGTGATCTGTTGCGTTCTGTCGTTTCTGATGAAGGGCTTTTGCTCGAAACATCAATTTTCCTGCTCCTTGGATACTGCCTAACCCGCTGTGCTTTTCCAGCACCTACTCTAACCTTGACTCTAATCTCCAGCATCTGCAGTACCCACTTCTGCCCTGCATTCTAAATTGGTTGATCACCACATTTTGTGCAGCAGTATCTTTTAACAGGCTTGCCACTTGCCATCAAGTGCCACTTTGGGGCTGCACAGGGGCACAGTGGTTAGCACTGCTGTCTCACAGCGCCAGTGACCTGGGTTCAATTCCAGACTCAGACGACTGTCTGTGTGGAGTTTGCACATTCTCCCTGTGTCTGTGTGGATTTCCTCCCACAATCCAAAGATGTGCAGGTTAGGTGAATTGGCCATGCTAAATTGCCCATAGTGTTAGGTGTATTAGGCAGGAATAAATATAGGGAATGGGTCTGGGTGGGTTTCTGTTCAGAGGGTCGGTGTAGACTTTTTGGGCCAAAGGGCCTGTTTCTACACTGTATGGAATCCAATCTAATCAAAGTGCTCCCAACAAATCCCTGTCCTCTGGGTCTCAGCAAAAGGGGGCTAGGTCTTGCACCAGGAGAAAGTGAGGTCTGCAGATGCTGGAGATCAAAGTTGAATGTGCCCGAAACGTCGAATCTCCTGTTCCCTGGATGCTGCCTGACCTGCTGTGCTGTTCCAGCAATAAAGTTTCAACTTAGGTCTTGCACCACACACTCACTGGCATCAATTACTTTGCCAATGTATTCCACTCTTGCCTTTGTTGTTGATAAGCTCAAGATCGAACCTGTAGGCAGTGAGATCACTAGAGAACCAGCCTTGGTACTGGGGGATTGGTTCCTCACCCATCCTGTCCACCTAATTGTTCATCAATTAGCTGCCTCCACACTATGGTTGAATTTTCCCAGGAACCTTGACGTTGAGGCATGAACTTTCAAACTCCCTCCCCCTTCCCCCCCCCACCCCATCCCACCTCACCATCTTGAGGCCTGCTTCATAGCCTTCAGTGGATATGGTGTCCAAAATCTTAGCAATATTCCAGCTGAGGCTGAACCAACTTTTACAAAGATTCGTCATCACTTCTGACTTGACATAGGAAGCCGATAATTGCCTCTGTTTTAATTTTCAACATCTTGCACAGGAATAAAAATATCACAGTGACGCAATGTATTTAAGATTTTGTGTGAAGACAGTCATAGTGACTTAAACTGAATGCATATCCTTTCAAATTTCTTCAATTATTAATTGGCAGTTCCTCAGGGCAGAACAGTCACTTCCTGAAATTCCAATGTTTTAGATCTAAAGGGTGATTGCATCAGCGTCAGGTTTGTGACAATGTGAGGTAGCAACAATGAAGGAGACCTGTCAGCGTCGAGCTCTGCCTAACTCAGGATTCAATCTTCCTCTGAATGTTGAACATTATCCAATGAATAAGTGACTCATTTCAGGTTTTAGGCTTAAGCACAGATCGAAGCTCTGATTCTGGTGGAGGCCCAATCTCAGACAGCAGTCGAAGTCTGTGCCCATGAAATGAGCCTTGGCCCATGCAGCCTACCCTCCTCATACTGGCCAGTGAATGTCAGCAGGATGGTACATGCAGTTCAGTCAGACTTAGCTTTGTCAACCCTGACTCATTGATTCACAATCTCACTGACAAGTGACCACTCACCTAATCACAGTCTCACTGAGAGATTGTGGATGATGCAATAAGTGGATTTATTTGTGACATATTTATGACTCTTAATTTTGAGGTTCCCCCACCCAACACCCCAAATCAATAGCATCCCCCTCCACACACTGACACATGTGCGTACACATATACACGCACTGACACACTTACTTACAGACACACACATGCACGCACACAGACAAAAACACGCACACACACACTCACAGATGCATAGATGTGCATGCGCACACAGATGCATACATGCACACAAACACATACACACATGCATGCACATAGACATACACATGCACATAGGCTGATACACGTGCACACACATGCAGACACGCATGCACACACAAACACCTGCACTAAAACACACATACACATTTGCACATTTGCACACACATGTGCGTGCAAATACACGTGCACACACACATGCACACACTTTTGTGCATGCACACATGCACAGACGCACACATGGGTACACAATCATATGCATACACACCCAGACACTAACACATACATATACATGCACATACGCACAGACTCAGACACACACACAACACACACACACACACAGACTCACACACGTGCAGGCTCAAATATGCAAAGAAGGAATGTAAAGCCATAATCCTTTGTTAATGTTAACCCTGTCCCTCTCTCCAAAGATGCTGCTGACTTGAGTTTCTCCAGCATTCTCTGTATTGGCTCCATCTCCTCTCTCAGGTCAACATAGACGATTCCATGATGATATTTCATCGAAGAGCTGAGGAGTCCCAGCTAATATTAATCCCTCAATCAATCTGTGTTAAAAAAAGTTATATTGTAATATAGTTGTCAGCTTTGATTAGATTCCATTCCCTACAGTATGGAAACAATACCTTCGGCCCAACAAGTTCACACCAACCCTCTGAATAGTTATCCACCCACCTATCCTATATTTACCCCTGACTAATGCACCTAACACTATGGGCAATTTAGGATGGCCAATTCACCTAATCTGCTGACCTTTGGATTGTGGGAGGAAACGCACGCAGACACTGGGAGAATGTGCAAAGTCAACACTGACAGTCTCCCAAGGTTGGAATCGAACGCGGATCCCTGGTGCTGTGAGGCAGCAGTGCTAACCGCTGAGCCACCTTGTCACACCATGGGGTGGCACTGGGGCTTAGTGGTTAGCACTGCTGCTTCATAGCAGGGTCTCTGTGTGGAGTTTGCACATTCTCCCCATGTCTGCATGGGTTTCCTCCAGGTGAACCAGTTTCCTCCCACAATCCAAAGATGTGAAGGTCAGGTGAATTGGCCATACTAAATTGCCCAGAGTGTTAGGTGCATTAGTCAGAGGGAAATGGGTCTGGGTGGGTTACTGTTTGGAGGGTCTGTGTGGACCGGTTGGGCCAAAGGACCTGTTTCCACACTGTAGGGAATCTAATCGAAATTTGGGAGCTTTCTGTGTGAAAATTGTCTGCTGATTTTCCTACATTCTTATACTGATGACACATCATTAGCTAAAAGATGCTGTGTGATGCCTTGAGTTTATGTATGGTGCTATATCAATGTAAGGCTTTCCTTTTCTCCACAACTACCCTATAAAGCCCATTTGTAATCTTAAAGTCATCCTACAAATTTTTCTATGGAATTGAATACAGTACATCATTTGGAGTGATAAACTAATCTATGATGATACAAGGTACTACAAATTTTCAAGCTTACACTGAGTCTGGCTATGTTTAGCACACATTAATGCATTCTCTGAAATGTTATGCGTGGGCTGTTGTAACAGGGATACTCACTCATTAATCTAAATGCTAATTTTAAAGGAAAGCAATTTAATGGGTTTGAAAGGAAGGAGGCAGGAAATGGAGCGTATTAAATAGCTTTCCTCAAACTGAAAACACAAATAAGTAGATTTATTTTCATAAGGTATCTTCAGGATCTTTTTTCCATCCAGTGCAATAATCCTGAATGAATCTCTGATTAACGAGCTTTCAGTGTGTGGAGTTCGAGTGGCCAAGCACTGACCTCCAGATGGAGACTACTGCAGCCTGAGACCTAGCCGTGTAATAGTGCAATGACAGTCCCTGTTCTCACTGAAGTCTGCTTCTGAGATGGGTGATTTGGTACATTATGGGTGCAATGGGAGGCCATTCAGCCCTCGTATTGGTTACCGGACTCTGTTAGGTACGGTCCATTTACATTTTGCATTTCTTTGTACACTTAATCAACACAAGTCTGATTTCAGTTTAGAGACTATCAATGGGATCCCAATCTCCACCATGGGTAGGGTGAAGAGACGGTCCCAAACCAAGCCAGCCATAACAAAGATGGTACTCAGTGTGGTTGGGAGCTGTCTGATCTGCATTAGTTGTCTAGACAACAAAGCCAAGCCTTGTCTCCACATCCCCACCTCATATCCACAGCACCCAACTCCCTCCCCCAAAGGGTTTGGGCAGTATGATGGCTCAGTGGTTAACACTGCTGCCTCACAGCACGAGGGACCCGAGTTCGATTCCAGCCTCGGGCGACTGTCTATGTGGAGTTGGCACATTCTCCCTGTGTCTGTGTGGGTTTCCTCCCCTGGTCCAAAGATGTGCAGGTTAGGTGGGTTAGCTGTGCGACATGTAGGGATAGGATATGGTAGGGGACTGGGTGGGATGCTGTTTGGAGGGTCAGTGTGGACTCGAAGGGCCAAATGGCCTGCTTCCACATTGTGGGGATTCTATGATTCTGTGGTAACATACACTTTCTAAGTCACAGTCTTCGGACACAGGGTAGGTCATTAAGGACTGAAATGAGGAGACCTTTCTTCACCCAGAGAGTGGTGAGCCTGTGGAACTCACTGCTTAAGAATGTGGTTGAGGCTAAAACATTGAAGGTTTTCAACAAAGAGTTAGATATATTTCTTGGGGCTAAAAGGAGGGCATGGGGAGAAAGCAAGGGGCTGAGTTGGATGATCAGCTGTGATCATATTACATAGTGGAGCAGGATTAATGGGTTGAATGGCCTCCTGTTTTCCATGTTTTTAAGTATGTTATCCAGGATGAATCTTTTGTGAGACGCTGAGGTGGTCCTGACATGTTCTCTGGGAGTCTGGTGACTTTACCTTCTGAGATTCAATTAAACTTGAGTTGGTATCTCTGCGTGGCGTGGGAGTGTGGAGCCAGGCCATAAGGGGCCACAGGAATCTCTCTCCATTCCCAAGAGACAATTGGTTATGTATAGCTTGAGGGTACCACTTCCACAAGTGTGCAGTGAAGTGAGGAATTAGGCCTCACTCTCCACCGGTATCAGCACAAAGATGGAACCCAGACTGCTGTGTTTATACTGTCCTACACAGCAGGCAATGAGCCAGCTGAGCTCACGAACACTCCACATGGTGGGGCTCTGAAAACAAACAGATTGAACAAGGGATTCTGAAGATACTTGACACGACTATTTAAAATATTATTATCGGTCCTTTGCCTTGCTAAATTAATCTCTCCAGGTGATTATCAGGTGTTATTATCAGGAGCAGTGTGTACTATCAGGAGTAGGGTCTATTATCAGGAGCAATGTGTATTATCAGGAGCAGAGTCTATTATCAGGAACAGTATGTATTATCAGGAGCAGTGTGTATTACCAGGAGCAGTGTGTATTACCAGGAGCAGAGTCAATTATCAGGAACAGAGTCTATTATCAGGAGCAGAGTGTATTATCAGGAGCAGTGTGTAATACCAGGAGCAGTGTGTATTACCAGGAGCAGAGTCTATTATCAGGAGCAGAGTGTATTATCAGAACAGTGTGTATTATCAGGAGGAGTGTGTATTATGAGGAGCAGTGTGTATTATCAAGAGCTGTGTGTATTATCAGGAGCAGAGTCTATTATCAGGAGCTGTGTGTATTATCAGGAGCTATGTGTATTAACAGGAGTGGAGTGTATTGTCAGGAGCTGTGTGTATTATCAGAGCAGTGTGCTTTTGCTCTCTTTTACTGTGAGCTAAGGAAGAGGATTAGGCCATTTGGCCCCTTGATGCTGTTCTGCCATTCAATGAAATGGTGTCTGATCTGTAGCCTACCTCCATAAACATATTTTGATTAATTTTTTGAAAATCTGTCTAGTTTACACCTTACACATTTCCTGACTGGGAAATATATGGCTGTTCCTTTACTGTCTGGTTCAAAATCCTGGAACTCCCTCCATATATCATCACTCCATAAATCTGCAGTGGCTCAGAAAGGCCGTTCACCACCACTTCCTGTTGGCCAATTTGAGGTAGACAAGAATTGTGGCTCAGCCCTCCCACTCCCATGAACGAATGGAAAAATCAATTAAAGGGATGAGAATTTAGGAGGTATGGTTAGTAAGTTTGCAAATGACACGACAGTTGGGTGAGAGTGAACATTAAGAATGGAATTTTGAAATGAAAATTAAGCCTGAACATTTCATCGAGGCTTTTGAAGAAATGAAAAGAATAGATTTCTATTAGCTGTTACGGACCAGACCAGACCCCCTCAAAATATTTTAAGAACGTAGACCAGATCTTAACTTTGCTGGTTGTTTTAAACAGGTATTATGCAGATATTCCAGGAGAGATGCAGTTGGTCAAACCACTTAGTTTTAAACAAAACAAAATTTATTTACAAGATTACCGAAAGAAACACAAACGACAGAGAACAGAGTACAGAATAATTCAACCTGCCTGAAAACCCAGCAGATTATCCCAACCTGCCTGAAAACCCAACAGATTATCCCAACCTGTCTGAAAACCCAACAGATTATCCCAGTTTAACGATGCTGCTCCCGATACTTGCAACAATCCCCACAAACACCTCTTGGCACAAAAGGTAAAATCAAACCCAGGGTCTTACAGGAGGGAGAGAGAGAGATGGCAGCATGGAAAACACCCTGTTCCATGTAGCTGTTACGTGGATCAGCAACCTCAAACTGCATGACTGCTTTCAGTGAATAACCAGAATGACAAATCAAACCAGAGAAAGGCTGAGTTGGGAGAGCTGGCCACTCCCATTTCATTGTACAAGGGTGTTTTTAAAAAAAACTTGAAAGCCTTTTAACTGAGGCAGTATCCGTTAGCTATAATCAAACTGGTCCTAAAACCCATCAAATGCCAGACCTTTCGGAATCACTGCTTTTACAATCTCTCTTAAAAAAAAGCAAAGGACAGCATAACCTTGTTAAAGGAGCAGCACCCCCACAATCCCATAGCACAGCCTGAGCTATCCCAAACAACTTTCTCACAATAAAGTACTGGTGTGACGTGGGATCTGGGTGTGTGAACTTGCACACAGCATGATCCCACAAATCAGAGTCACAAGCAAATAATCTGCACCTTGCTTTGCCTTCCAAAGAATACAAATGGAATCTTTTCTGTTCACCTCAAATGGCTGACGTGATGAGCTGTCATTGACATTGCATCTGAAAGACAACACCACTGACAGTGGAGCACTCCCTCAACACTGCCCTGCAGTCCTGCCAATGCACAACATCCACACAAAACAACGAAAGATTGACGTTTAGATTAGATTAAATTCCCTACAGTGCGGAAACAGGCCCTTTGGCCCAACCAATCCACACCGACCCTCTGAAGAGTAACTCACCCAGACCCATTTCCCTCTGACTGATGCACCTAGCACTATGGGCAATTTAGTATGGCCAATTCATCTGGCCTGCAAATCTTTGGACTGTGGGAGGAAATCAGAGCACCCAGAGGAAACCCACGCAAACACGGGGAGAATGTGTAAACTCTACACAGACAGTTGCCTGAGGCTGGAATTGAACCTGGGACCCTGGTGCTGTGAGGCAGCAGTGCTAACCATTGAGCCACTGTGCCACCCCACATAGTGCCTTTCACAACCTCAGCATGTCCTGCAGTATTTTCTGAGTAATAAATTACTTTTGGAAATTATCATAGAGCCATAAAGTCATACGGTATGGAAACAGACACTTCGGTCCAACCAGTCCGTGCCAGACATAATCCCAACCCAATCTAGTCCCACCTGCCTGCTCTTGGCCCATATCCCTCCAAACCTTTCCTATTCATTTATTCATCCAAATGCATTTTAAATGTTGTAATTGTACCCATATCCACCACTTTCTCAGGTATTTCATTCCGCACATGAACCACTCTCTGTGTAAAACATTTGCCTCTTATGTCTTTTTTAAATCTCTCTCCTCTCACCTTAAAAACATGCTCTCAGTTTTGAAAATCCCCATCTTAGGAAAATGACAACTACCATCAACTCTATCTGTACCCCTCATTATTTTACAAACTTCTATCAGGTCACCTCTCAACCTCGAGGAGAAAGTGAGGACTGTAGATGCTGGAGATCAGAGCTGAAAATGTGTTGCTGGAAAAGCGCAGCAGGTCAGGCAGCATCCAAGAGGCAGGAGAATGAATCTTCTTCCTGACCTCTCTGCCCCCACCCCCACTCCGGCCTATCACCCTCACCTTGACCTCCATCCACCTATCGCATTTACAACGCCCCTCCCCCAAGTCCCTCCTCCCTACCTTTTATCTTAGCCTGCTGGACACACTTTCCTCATTCCTGAAGAAGGGCTCATGCCCAAAACGTCGATTCTCCTGCTCCTTGGATGCTGCCTGACCTGCTGCGCTTTTCCAGCAACACATTTTCACCTCTCAACCTCCTACACTCCAGTGAAACAGGTCCGAGCCTATCCAGCCTTTCTTTATAACTCAAATCTTTCACACCCAGCATCATCCTGGTAAATCTCTTCTGGACCCTCTCCAGTTTGATAATAGTGCAGGAAACACAACAGCCATTGTGCACACTGCAAGGTACATTTTTGAGGACCGTGGTTGAAGGATAAATAGAACAGCAGGAACAGGCCCTTTGGCCCACTATGTCTTGCCCAATCATGATACCATTCTAAACTAATCCCATCTGCATACACATGGTCCATATCCCTCTGTTCATAGAATCACTACAGTGCAGAATGAGGTCATTTGGCCCATTGAAAGTGTACCAACTTTCCAAAGGTCAGCCCACCCAGGCACAAACCGCCAATCCTATCCCCATAATCTCATCTTTACAATAGCTAATCTACCTAGCCTGCACACTATGGGACAGTTTAGCATGGCCAATCTATATAATCGGCACATTTTTGGACTACAAAGAAAGAACAATGAAAATTTACAGCGCAGGAACAGGCCCATCGGCCCTTCAAGCCTGAGCTGATCCAAATCCACTGTCTAAACCTATCACACAATTCCTAAGCATCTGTACCCCTCTGCTCCCCACCTACTCATGCATCTGTTCAGATGCACCTTAAATGAATCTACCGTGCCTGCCTCTACTAACTCTGCTGGCAACGTGTTCCAGACACCCACCACCCTCTGTGTAAAGTACTTGCCACGTTTATCCCTCTTAAACATTTGTTTACCTCTCACCTTGAACGCGTGACCTCTCGTTATTGAATCCCTCACCCTGGGAAAAAGCTTATCTCTATCTACCTTGTCCATACCTTACATGATTTTGTAGACCTCAATCAGTCCCCTCCTCAATCTCCTTTTTTCTAATGAAAACAATCCTAATCTACTCAGCCTCTTCATAGCTAGCACCTTCCATACCAGTGGGATGGGACTGGAGATGGAACAGTGGGAGGAAACCCACAAAGACACATGGAGAACATACAATCTCCACACAGACAGTCACCCAAGGTTGGAATCAAATCTAGGTGCCTGTATCACTATACCACCTGCTCATGTGTCTGTCTGAATGCCTGTTAAAAGTTGTAATTGTATCTGCTTATACCACTTTCCCTGACAGTGCATTCCAGGCACCCACTATCATCTGTATAAAAAGCCTTCCTCACAGATCTCTTTTAAACTGCTCCCTCCTACCCCTCACCTGAGCTCCATTGGCCAGGAACACGAGAACAAGCTTCCCTGCTCCTTTCTTTGCAAAGCTTCATGAGAACTTTTTACATTTTCCCGAAAGTGTGATGGGAGACTTTTTTTAAAGTCCCATTTGAAAGATGGCCCTTCTGAAAGTGAGAGCTCCCCTCAGGTACTGCACTGAAATATCACCCTGGATATTCAAGTCTGGGCAGTGAGCTCATCATTCTGCTTCTGAGGTGAAACTGCTACCAACTGAGTCACACTGGCACCTACAAGTGGATGTCTTTCATGGTTTCGTATTGCTGGAGCTCATGTAATGGGTCTTACTCAGGAACTATCAAGTCCCACTCTCATACACATCACTCCTCAGTATTCCTCTCAGAAAATAAAAGCTTTATATGTGCATTAATCATAGAATCCCGACAGTGTGGAAACAGGCCCTTCGGCCCAACAAGTCCACACTGATCCTCTGAAGAGTACCTCACCCAAACACATTCCCCATTACTCTACATTTCCCTTGATTAATGCACCTAAGCTACACATCCCTGAACACTATGGGCAACTTAGCATGGCCAATTCATCTAATCTGCACATCTTTGGATTGTGGGAGGAAACCAGAGCACCCGAAGGAAACCCATGCAGACACGAGGGGAATGTGCAAACTCCACACAGTTGCCAGAGGCTGGAATCGAATCCGGGTCCCTGGCACTGTGAGGCACCGGTGCTAACCACTGAGCCACCGTACCACCCCATTAAGTTCTGACATTTTTGTGTAGGTAGTGTGGCTTTACAAACATGTTACAGGATGGACCTATTTATCTTTTAAATTCTGCTGTGAGTCCTGCTGGCAAGATGGAGTTGATAGGTTGCTTGGCCATTTCAGAGAGCAGTTAACTCACCCACATCACTGTGGGTCTACATTCACAGGTAGGCCAGATTGGAGAAGGAGGGCGGATTTCCTTCTGGAACGGTATGTAGTGAACCAGTTGGGTTTTTAAGACAGTTGGTAGAGTCATAGAGATCTACAGTCATAGAGACCTACAGTACAGAAAATGGCCCTTTGGCCCATCAAATCTGCATTAGTCAAAAGCCACCACCTAACTAATCTGATCCTATTTTCCAGCACTCAGCTCATACCCTTGCACACCTTGGCATTGCAAATACACATTTAAATACTTCTTAAACATTGTGAAGTTTCCTGCCTCTCCCTCCTTGACAGGCAGTGAGTTCCAGATTCTCTGAGAGAAAATGTTTTTCCTCACATTCCCTCTAAACCTCCTTGATTTAGTTTGATTTATAATTGTCGCATATACCTAAGTGCAGTGAAAAGTTTTGTTTAGCGAGCAGTACAGGTAGAACACAGCAAGCTGGGTCATACAGGTGAAAGGGTGCTTAGACAGAGCAAGGCATATGGGTGCACAGGAGGTGCATAAAAGCAAGATCAACATTAGAGAGGTCCATTCAGTGGGGAAGAAGCTGTTCTTGAACCTTTAAGCTTTTGTATCTTCTGCCTGATGGAAGAGTTTGAAAGAAAGTATAATGTTTCCACGGCAACGAGATGCCCTAGTAAATCTCCTCTCCCCCCCTTCCCACCTCTTATAATGTGGGTTCCAGAACTGCACACAATACTCTAGCTGTGGTCTTGTCAATAGTTCCAGCAAAACCAAGTCTGTTCTTAAAATCAGAAACAAAAACAGGAATTGCTGGAAAATCTCAGCAAGTCTGGCAGCATCTGTAAAGAGAAATCAGAGTTAACTGTTTCGGATCAAGTGTCCATTCCTCAGGAGGCCTGAGTCTTGTGAAAGGGTCACTCGACCTGAAACGTTAACTCTGATTTCTCTCGACAGATGCTGCCAGACTTGCTGAGCTTTTCCAGCAATTTCTGTTTCGGATTTACAGCATCTGCAGTTCTTTCGGTTTTAATTCTGTTTTAAAACCTATGCCTCAGCTAATAAAAGAATATTTCATATGACTTCTTAACCACTTTATCCATCAGGTAAAAACAATGACTGCAGATGCTGGAAACCAGATTCTGGATTAGTGGATGAAGGGCTTTTGCCCGAAACGTCGATTTCGAAGCTCCTTGGATGCTGCCTGAACTGCTGTGTTCTTCCAGCACCACTAATCCAGACACTTTATCCATCTGTCATGCTGCCTTGGAGGATTGGTAGATGTACACACCAATGTCCCTCTGATCCTCAGTGCTTCTCAAAGCCATAACATTCACCATGTATTCCCCTGTTTTGGTTGGCGTGCCCAAATGTATATCTCAAATTTATCAAATAGAGTATCCGGATAGTTTGATGGTCACCATTACTAAGGCTAACTTTTCTTTTTAATTCCATTGGTTGCCCTGTGGGCTTTAGAATCCATGTTCCCAGAACATTAACAGGGGCCTTCACCACCTTCTCTCTATTAGTCCTAGGCAGAAATGCAATAGCATAGTGGTGTGATCATTAAACTTTTAATTCAGAGACCTATCTAAAATCCTGGTGACCTGGATTCAAATCCCACCAAGTTTACAGTGGAATTTGAATTCAATAAAAACAACCATCAATTGTTGGAAAATCCAGCTGGTTCACTAATGTCCTTTAGAGAAGGAAATCTGTCAACTCTACCTGGTCTGGCCCGCAAAGTGGTTGACTCTAAGTTGTCCAATGAGGGATGAGTATTTTATTTATGGGCGGTGCGGTGGCACAGTGTTTAGTATTGCTGCCTCACAGTGCCAGAGACCTGGGTCCAATTCCTCCCTCAGGCAACTGTCTGTGTGGAGTTTGCACATTCTCCCCGTGTCTGCATGGGTTTCCTCCAGGTGCTCCGGTTTCCTCCCACAGTCCAAAAATGTGCAGGTTAGGTGAATTGGCCATGCTAAATTGCCCGTAGTGTTAGATGTAGGGGAATGGGTCTGGGTGGGTTGCTCCTCAGAGTTTTGGTGTGGACTTGTTGGGCCGAAGTAAGTAATCTAAGCATTAAATGCTGACCTAGCCAATGACACTCTCATCCCATGAATAAATTTTAAAAAAGAGTATTCTTGGTTATATTGGTGGGGAACTAAGTGGAATTCTAAAGATAATTGGCATGCCTGCTTCAGTGGTGACCAATGAGCAGGTTGGCACCTCTGGTGGTGAGACTGACCTGCACTGGAGTGTTGGTCTCTCATTCTATACCTTTCAAATTTAAAATTGCAAACTTTGGAGTTGGAGGTAAGAGTTCCCTCAACTTGCCATGGCTCAGCGAAGGTATCCAGGCAGTGGTTACGTTTATACAGAATTAATTTGAATATGTAGAGATCGTGTGGGGTGCAGTGCTACAACCCCAACTCTGAGCCCGAAACTCAATGACAGGATCTGTGGGCCGTGGATGGGGCCTTAACGGACCATGCTCAATAAGTTGAACCTCCTTCCATCATCTCATCCTCTCACTATAACAACTCTCCCGGTCAGACACGTGTCAGACCTCGCCTTTACACAAATCGCCTCAATCACTCCCTTGCAGTGGTGACTTTTACACTTACATCATCCTTCAGCAGTTCCTTCCTAATTGGATTTCTTGGTGACCATCTTACTACACAGGACCTACCGGAAACCTTCATCACCTTACGGCTAGATTCCCCATTTTGTCTGCTGTTAGCATATTTGCAAATTGCATTTCTGTGCCATGTTAGCACAGCTGCTTCCTCATCTCGTATAAATTTTACAGACAGTTTTGTGTAAATCAGTTTAGCAGTGTGGAGCTAACTCCCCTCCAGGCAGGCACTTCTCACTTTCATCCATAGAGGTCACTGTAACCATTCCTTCCTCTTGGTAGGTGATATTTCAGCTCTATCTGCTGGTTTTGTATGAAACAGGCAGGGTTCCCACATGCTGTTTACACAAGCTTTGTACTCTATCTGGATCAGCAACCTCACTCTGCCATCTTTTAAAATCAGCTGCTCCACTCTTGAATTAAAAGTCTGCTTTACTTCTTGCTTCTTGCCACACAGGGTTAACCGTCCCAGGGAAGCAACATTGCCACAAGACCTGCCACATCTTGATCCTTCAGGACTGTGTTGGAAATGTCAGACATTGCGTAGAAACAGAAAATATAGAGCAGGAGTAGGCCATTCAGTCCTTCAAGCCTACACAACAGGTCAGTGTGATCATGGCTGATCATCCAACTCACTCCCCTGCTCCCACTTTCTCTCCATATCCTTTGACCCCTTTAGCCCTAAGAACTAAATCTGCATCTTTCTTGAAGGTCTTCAATGTTTAGTCTGCAACAGTTTTGTTTGGCAGAAAATGAAAGATTAAACTCTTGCAGGCTGCTATAGGATTGTCCTGGGAGAAAGATAACAGCATTTTTATCTTTATAATATTTGAACATCTTCATTGATTGATGTGGGGAGTGGAATGAAACCATGTTTAACTGGACAGATAGGAGAGGTCAGGGACCAGAGGACAGAGACAGAAGGTGATTGACAACGGTAATGTGAGGTGAAGTGTTTTGCATACTCAGTGAGTAGCATCTGAATAACAAGACATCAGATGACATCAGACTCCTATTTATTAGGCTTTAGCTCCTTCAACATCATGATTCCAGCCAACCCATCTCCAAACTCCAAGAGCTAGGATTCTGCTCCGCCCTCTTCAACTGGATTCTTGATTTCCTGACCTGCAGACCTCAATCAGTAAGGGTAAGACCACAAGACATGAGAATGGAAGTAATGCCATTCGGCCCATCGAGTCCACTCCACCCTTTAATCATGGCTGATGGGCATTTCAACTCCACTTACCCCCACTCTCCCCGTAGCCCTTAATTTCTTGCGAGATCAAGAATTTATCAATCTCTGCCTTGAAGATATTTAATGACCCGGCCTCCCAAACAAGAGCACCTCCTCCCCAATAATCCTCAATACTGATGCTCTGCCATGCTGCGTACTCAGGCCCCTACTATACTCCACACACACTCACAACTATGTAGCCAAATCCTGTTCTCACTCCATTTATAAGTTTGCTGATGACATCAGCACAGTGGGTCAGATCAAACACCGACAAGACAGCACACAGAAAAGAGATTGACAGCTTACTGGCTCTATGTAAAGACAGCAATCTTTCCCTCAATGTCAGCAAAATGAAGGAGCTGGTCATTGACTACAGGAAGTGGTAGACACGCCCTTGATCTGAAGATAGAATTCCTACAGTGTGGAAGCAGGCCATGCGAGCCTTCAAATCCACACTAACACCCAAACAGCGGCCCACCCCGTCCCTGCAATTCCCATGTTTATCCACCCAACTTGCACACTATGGGCAATTTAGCATGGACAATCCACCTGACCTGCACATCTTTGGACTGTGAGAGGAAACTGGAGCACCCGGAGGAAACCCACGCAGACACGAGGAGAATGTGCAAACTCCACACAGACAGTTGCCTGAGGGAGGAATTGAACCCAGGTCTCTGGCGCTGTGAGGCAGCAGTGATAACCACTGAGCCACCGTGACGTCTAGAGATCAAGAGCTTCAAGTACCTAGGAGTGATGATCACCAACAATTTGACTTGGTCCATCCACACTGATGCTATAGTTAAGAAAGCACAATCAATGACTCTACTACCTCAGAAGGCTAAGAAAATTTGGTCTGTCCAGAATGACTTTTGCCGATTTTTATAGATGCATCATAGAGGGCATCCTATCTGATGTATCAGAACTTGCTATGGCAACTGCTTTACCTAAGACTGCAAGAAATTACAGAGAGTCGTGAATATTACAGAGAGCCCAGTCCATGACGAAAACCAGCCTTCCATCTGTCTATACTTCCCAATGCCTTGGGAAATCAGACAACATAATCCCAGACCCCTCCCACCTCAATTATACTCTCTTCTACCTTCTTTCATCAGGCTGAAGTTACAAAAGTTTGAGAACACGTACCAACAGATTCAAGAACAGCTTTGTCCCCACTGTTATCAGACTTTTGAATTGACCTCTCGTATATTACAGTTGATCTTTCTCTGCACTTGTAGCTGTAATGCTATATTCTGCACTTGTTCTATTACCCTGCTGTATTTATGTAAGTTTTGATTTGTCTGATTAACAAGCAAAATAATACTTTTCATTCTATCTCAGCAATAATAAATCAAATCGAAACAAATCAAATCAATCTGGAATACACTGGTAGAAATAGGTTCAACTCTGATTTTCAGTGGGGAATTGAATAAGTTCCTGACCGGAAAAGAAATGCAGGATTATAGGGAAAGGACAGAGGAGTGTGACTAGCTTAGCTGCTCTTGCAGAGTACTGCACAATGGGCCAATCTTGCTGTTTGTCACTGTTTTTTGTGAAATGCCCAGGAGAAAGTGAGGGACTGCAGACGCTGGAGATCAGAGTCAAAAAGTGTGGTGCTGGAAAAGCACAGCCGGTCAGCACAAGCATTAGCATTCCTGATGAAGAGCTAATGCTCGGAACGTTGACTCTCCTGCTCCTCGGATGCTGCCTGACTAGCTGTGCCTTTCCAGCACCACACTTTTTGACTCTGAAATGTCCAGGAGTAGATTTAACAAGATATTGGCTGCACTAGTTCTCAAGGTCTCTGATCCTTGAGATTAATTTACCTTTAATATCTTTTATTATGGCAGCTAAAACCTGCCACAGAAAATACAAAACAGAGTATGTTGGAACATGGAAAGACATTTGAATCATGAATTCTTCCTGGTTAGGGATGAGGCCCATACTTCATAACACAGTGGCCTCAAAAGAGCAGTGTTGGCTTAGGGGAATGATAACATTACAGAGCCAGGCCATGAGGAACAGGATCAACAATGGCTGAAACGCTGAGGGGCAAAAACCATTAATACAACTTTGGACTTTGTAGTCAGATCTCTGATGTGGATTTTACCTCCAGCAGGGTATTTTTAGCTGATGTGGCAACGTTTATGTTATCCCTCATTAAATGCTAGACATACATATTCTGGTAAAAACAATGACTGACGATGCTGGAAACAGATTTTGGATTAGTGGTGCTGGAAGAGCACAGCAGTTTGCTGCTCCTCAGATGCTGCCTGAACTGCTGTGCTCTTCCAGCACCACTAATCCAAAATACATATTCTGGTATTAAAGAATCCAGTAGACATTTGTTGCAGCTAATTAGTATATACAAACATTATATTTCTCAGACATCTAAGTGCCCAGGCTAACATTAAGCAATTATGTTCTTGATGAAGGGCTTATGCTCGATACCTCGATTCTCCTGCTCCTCAGGTGTTGCCTGACCGGCTGTGCTTTTCCAGTACCACACCTTTCGACTATTACATTACAGTACAGCAGTATGTTTCGTGTAGTCCACCATGCTTTAAGTGATTCCCAATTGTATACTGCATGGAAACTTTACAGGTAACATGGTATGACACAGTAATGATGTCGTGAGGCTGTGTCCTAAAGGCATACTGACACAGTGTGTCTGTTAACAGACATACTGACCGTGGGGTGTTACACAACAGCTCCCTTTTCCAAAGATAGAAATATATTTCAACACAAACATGGTTGTTGACAAGTATTGTTGTCAATTCCATAATTATTCATAAATAGAGTTTACAAAACTGCCATTTCAAGGTTCTTGGTAACTTTCTGGAGCTTTGAAAACTAGTCCTGATCTATTAAACATCCCCTGCCTGGAGATATACATGTTCCCTGATGTTTAATGATTGGGTTGCCTTGCTGCTAATTGTTGTCAGTCTGCAACACCAAATAATCATTAAAGCCAGAGCGTGCTTCCTCACTCTGTTTGTTCATGACTGGTGCACCATACATAACATAAGAACATAACAGCTACAAGCAGGAGTAGGCTATCTGACCCTTTGAGCCTGCTCCACCATTCAATAAGATAATGGCTAAGCTTTTTTGGGATTCAGCTCCACTTACCCGCCCTCTCACCATATCCCTTAATTCCTTTATTGTTCAAAAAAAATCTCTTAGCCTGAAAAACATTTACTAAAATAGCCTCAACTACTTCACTGGGCAGGGAATTCCATAGATTCACAACCCTCTGGGTGAAAAGGTTCCTACCTAATTCAGTCTTAAATCTGCTCCCCCTCATTTTGAGGCTATGCCCCCTTGTTCTAGTTTCATCCGCCAATGGAAACATACTCTCTACATCTATCTTATATTGGCTGAACTGACTTCTGTTACTTTTCCATGTAGCACCATAATCAATGATGGTGTTGCATGATCTGGGCTGGTTTCATAGATGAGAAATTTTTGCTGGTATCCCTGTAGTTATATAAGGATGTCTGCCTCATGTTGTCTAGGTAAAAACAATGACTGCAGATGCTGGAAACCAGAGTCTAGATTAGAGTGGTGCTGGAAAAGCGCAGCAGTTCAGGCAGCATTCGAGGAGCAGGAAAATCGACGTTTCGGGCAAAAGTCCTTCATCAGGAATACAGGCAGAGAGCCTGAAGGGGTGGAGAGATAAATGAGAGGCTCATGCTGTCTGCCCAGTGCATTAAATAAATAAAAGCAAGAATTCCAGAGGCTGGAAATCTGAAACAAAAGCTGAACTTACTGAAAAAGCTCAGTATGTTTGAAAGCATGTCTGGACAGAAAGCATTTTGAGTCCAGTGACCCTTCATCTGAACTATCAGCACCTAGAGAATGGTGCTTTATATGCTGATATGGATTAAAGGGGCAGAGGTATAGATGGAACCCAGAGGGAGAGAAAGATAGGCAGTCAAAGGGGTGGACAATGCCAGGGAAAGACAAAAGCTGATATTGGGGACCATTAGGCAGGTGAAAATGGTTGTCTGTGCTGACTGTGGTGTCATGATAAAGCCTAGGGTGTGGTGGTGGAAGACAGATGCTGGAAGAACAGCATCTCACTTTCTGCTTGGGGACCCTATGGTCTTCAGGATCCAATGTCGAGTTCATTTTAGGACTTGATAAGCTTCTTCCATGTCTTTTCCCCATCCTGTTTTATAAGCTGTACCATGGAGTATCACTCTCTGACTGTATATGCTTTTCACATGGTGTAGTGGTAATATGATTGTACTAACTCCTGTGGCAATTCTGGTTTTTGGAGTTTATCAGCCTTTGGTTGAGTTGGACCAAAGGGCCTATTTCCATGCTGTACATCTCTATGACACGATAATCTACAATGTGGCTGCATACTTCCAGAATTTTCACTGTTTACTATTGATTCCCAAGTAGAATCCAGTTGATTTTGAACTTTTGCTGTTATTGTGTAAGTATCCTTGTTCTTTTGGAACCAATTTTATTTGTAAGGCTCCTCAGCTGTCAATATTTTCTTCCTCAGTGTTGGCTGTTGTAGTGTAGCAGGTGTGGATTCCCATCTGTGATTCCCCGAGGAAATTCCCAAATGCAGTGGAAGATGGTGAGCCAACTTGCTTTTTTTCTTTCAAAAAAGAAGGGGGGATATTGGTCAGTGAATCACTGAGGTGCAGGGTACCTTCCCACAGCCTTTTCAGCAGAGGCACTGTCTGCTCTAAGGCACGGCATTAAGTAATTGTCAAAGCAAGGTTGAATTCTAAAGTAACTTTGTGCTTTAAATTCGCACTCGACGGGAGCGAGACTGAGAATTTCGTTAGCAACATGACATTGACAGTGACTTGGTGGATGGCTCTGAGGCAGATAGAACATAGAACATAGGACATAGAAGAATACAGCGCAGTACAGGCCCTTTGGCCCTCGATGTTGCGCCGATCCAAGCCCACCTAACCTACACTAGCCCACTATCCTCCATATGCCTATCCAATGCCCGCTTAAATGCCCATAAAGAGGGAGAGTCCACCACTGCTACTGGCAGGGCATTCCATGAACTCACGACTCGCTGAGTAAAGAAAGATGGCTGTGGGTTCGTCTCCCACTCAACAGTTTTGAATCTCGGCTGTCACTGCGGTGCTGAGGCCGTGGGCCACACTGATGCTATGATTCAGGCCGAATGTTAAACCAGCCCTTGTCTACCCTCTGAGGGGAGTGTAAAAACATTCCCCTGGCAGAGGATTCTCCCTGATCAAACAGTCAATTATCACCCCTCAACAACCATGTTGCTGTTGGAGAGAGCTTGCTGCGCACAAATTAGCTGTTGCATTTCCTACATCACAATACTCCAAAAGCACATCAGTGATCAAAATAACTCCATAGGGGCTGGTATCCTGCCACCAAGTCATCCTTTATTATTTTTCCTTTATTCATTCATGGGATGAGGGCATCACTGGCTAGACACCATTTATTGCCCATCCCTAATTACCTAGATGGGAGAGTTAAGAGTTAACCACATTGCTGTGGGTCTGGAGTCACATGTAAGCCAGACCAGGTAAGGATGGCAGTTTCCTTCTCTAAAGGACATTAGTGAACCAGGTGGGTTTTTCCAACAAACGGTTGTCATTTATTTTTATTGAATTTTTTAATGGCCTGAATCATAGCCATGGCAGTATTCGAGCCTGGGTCCCAGAATGTGATCTGGGTCGCTGGATTAATCGGGTCAATGGTGATTCAACTAGGCCATCACCCTCCCTTGTGCACAGTGCACTGGCTGTAGCCAGCCAGCTCAGAGTCAGTCCCCTAAACAGAGGAGATTCTAAATCCCCTGTTTATATGATTAGATTAGATTACTTATAGTGTGGAAACAGGCCCTTCGGCCCAACAAGTCCTCACCGACCCTCCGAAGAGCAACTCACCTGGACCCATTCCCCTACATTTGCCACTTCACCTAACAGTACTGGCAATTTAGCATGGCCAATTCACCTAACCTGTACATTTTTTGGACTGTGGGAGGAAACCGGAGCACCCGGAGGAAACCCACACAAACATGGGGAGAATGTGCAAACTCCACACAGACAGTTACCTGAGGTGGGAATTGAACCCGGGTCTCTGGTGCTGTGAGGCAGCAGTGCTAACCACTGTGCCACCGTGCCGTTCTCTCCTTTTTATATTTTTTTTCTTACCCCTGCACTACCACCTAACTGCTTATTTCTCCTCAGCACCCACGTTGTGTGTGTGCAGGTGTAGGACACAGTGAAAGGCAACAGGTGTACAAACCGTTATTCAATTTCCACCACCAGGAAGAAAGGAAACACCCGAGTGGCCAGTGACAAACACTGCCCTTCACATCAAAGGGCAACGCTGTGTGATCAAACAGTGAAGGAGAGGGCAGGGATTAAATCAAAATAGAGTTGGAGGGGGAAATAATGCACTCCATCCCTGCGGCGCCCACCTCTCCCTGAACAACCCCAGGGTGTTGGTGGACACCGTGTGCTCCTTCTCCAGATCCACCCGGACTTGGATGTAGCCAAGGAAATCCCATGTTTATTTTTTTAATTTTATTTTTTTTTTTAAATTTTTTTTATTTTTTTTCTTCTTTTTTCTTCTTTTTTTTTGGAAAACACCCGAGTGGCCAGTGACAAGAAGTGCCCTATACAAAGAGACCCTTGTTTATTTTTAAATCTCCTTTTTTTTTATATATTAACCCCCACACTACCGCCTAACTGCGGTAGCGCTTATTTTTCCCCAGCACCCATGATGTGTATGTGTAGGTGTGAGACACAGTGAGAGACACAAGGTGCACGAGTCTTTATTCAATTTCCACCACCAGGAAGATAGGAAACACCCGGGTGGCCAGTGACAAGCAGTGCCCTTCACATCAAAGGGCAGTGCTGTGTGATCAAAACAGTGAAGGGGAGGACAGGGGTTAAATCAAAATAGAGGTGGAGGGAGAAATAATGCACTCCACTCCCTGCGGCGCCCACCTCTCCCTGAACAACTCCAGGGTGTTGGTGGACACTGCATGCTCCTTCTCCAGACCAACTCGGACTTGGATGTAGCCAAGGAAATCCCATGTTTATTTTTTTTTTTTATTCCACCACCAGGAAGATAGGAAAACACCCGGGTGGCCAGTGACAAACACTTGCTCCTTCTCCAGACCAACTCGGACTTGGATGTAGCCAAGGAAATCCCATGTTTATTTTTTTTTTCTTCTTTTTTTCTTTTTTTCCCGAGTGGCCAGTGACAAACACTGCCCTTAGCGTCCTCCTTTTTTTTTTCTTTTTTTTTCTTTTTTTCTTTTTTTGCTCCTTCTCCAGACCAACTCGGACTTGGATGTAGCCAAGGAAATCCCATGTTTATTTTTTTTTCTTTTTCAAAATTAAAGTCTCGGAGGCGGCTCAGGTTGTGGGGCACAGGCTCCCGCGGGAAGTACGGGACCTTGGGGCCAATGTGAAATTCCCTCCCCAGTTTTTTTTTTAACCCCCACACTACCACCTAAGTGCGGTAGTGCTTATTTTATCCCCAGCACCCATGGTGTGTGTGTGCAGGTGGGAGACACAGTGGAAGACACAAAGTGCACGAATCCTTATTCAATTTCCGCCACCAGGAAGATAGGAAAACACCCGGGTGGCCAGTGACAAACACTGCCCTTCACATCAAAGGGCAGTGCTGTGTGATCAAAAACAGTGAAGGGAAGGGTAGGGACTAAATCAAAATGGAGTTGGAGGGAGAAATGATGCACTCCACTCTCTGCGGCACCCACCTCTCCCTGAACAACTCCAGGGTGTTGGTGGACACCGCGTGCTCCTTCTCCAGACCAACTCGGACTTGGATGTAGCCAAGGAAATCCCATGTTTATTTTGGTCTGCCAGGACTTCCTGATTGGTCCAGGTTAACAACCCCAATAAAGGATCTCACAGTCAATGAGATCCACCTGGTTCCAATCACGAAACGATCATAAAGCACTTCCCGCAACTGATAAAATGCAGTTCATATTACTGCCATTTCGACAGGGACAGTGTAAACTGGGAAGTTAATCAAAAATTAGCCATGTGGTTAAAACCATTAAAGTAAAAAAGGTAATTTAACCCTGATACTGAGAGATTCTTCACAAAGACAATGATCCTGACTGAATAAATGTGATGAAAACCCTGGATTGACCTGAAGTGGCATATGGGCTGGTTGCTGGAAGTTGGGATTAGAATGGGAGGCTAGTTCTTAATTCTTTATCAACCGGTACGGCATATGGGTGGCATGGTGGCTCAGTGGCTAGTACTGCTGCCTCACGGTGCCAGGGACCCGGATTTGATTTCAGCCTCAGGCAACTATCTGTGTGAAATGTGCACATTCTCCCCTTGTCTGCATGGGTTTCCCCTCACAGTCCAAAGATGTGCAGGTTAGGTGAATTGGCCGTGCTAAATTGCCCATAGTGTTCAGGGATGTGTAGGTTAGGGGTATTAATCAGTGATATATGTAGGAGTACGGGTCTGGTGGGATACTCTTCAGAGGGTCAGCATGGGCTTGTTGGGCTGAATGGCCTGTTTCCACAATGTAGGGATTCTCTTTTTCTCTTCTCTGCCTGTTTTCTTCTCTTCTTGTTCTTGTTGGTGCACACTAGGTGGGCTGAATGGCCTTCTTCCAGTTTATAACCTTTCTATGATTCTATTTAAGAAGCAATTAGAAACTCCCCACTATCAGCATCCTGGAGATTACTATTGACCAGAAACTGAACTAGTCTAGCCATATAAATACAAATGGCTACAAGAGCAGGTAAGAGCAGCAAATACTCACTTCCTGATTCCCAAAGCCTATCCACCATCTACAAGGCACAAGTCAGGAGTGTGACGGAATACTCCCCACTCGCCTGGATGGGTGTAGTCCAACAATACTTAAGAAGCTTGACACTGTCCAGGATAAAGTAGCCCACTTGATTGGTATGACATCCACAAACATTCACTCCCTCCACCACTGACTCTCATTCGCAGCAGTGTGTACCATCTACAAGATGCATTGCAGGACTTCCCTCCCTCAGGGCATTGTGGTCTACCTACAGTAGGTACTGCAGTGGTTCAAGAAGGCAGCTCACCACTAAATCCTTCCAGCCAGAGGGACTGAGGATCTTTCAGTGGGTTAAAAAAAACTGCTTTAATTGCTTTATTTTTGGCTTGATCAGCCTACTACTGGATTTAATGCCCCATAAGACGTTATTGCTGAATCTCACTGGTTATGCATGTCATTGGGTTTCAGAACTGTCACAGCGGCCGTCAGAAAATCCTGTTCAAACTATTGAAAATTGGAAATTCAAGTTGACAATCCAGGAGTAGTACTGTGACAGTGCTGCAATGTTGGGGGTGCTGTCTTTCAGATGAGATGTTACCCCTGACTCCCCTTGTTGTTACTATACAAGGTTCCACAGCACATTTACAAAGAAGAGCCAGAAGAATTAACACAGAAAACAGGAGCCAGACTAGGCCATTTGGCCCATTGAGTCTGCTGTACCATTCAGTATGATCATTGCTGATCATCCAACTCACTGCCCAGTTCTTACTTTCTCTCCTGTACCCTTTGATCCCTTTGGCCTTAAGAACTACATCTAACTTCTTGAAAACGTTCAATATTTTGACCTCATCTATTTCCTGTGGCAGAGAATTCCACAGGCCCACCACTCTTTGGGTGAAGACATTTCTCCTCATCTCAGTCTTGAATGGCCTGCTCCATATTCTTAAACCATGACCCTTGGTTCTGGACTCCTGGTCATCAGAACATCCTTCCTAGGTTTGTTTAGAATGTTTATGTTTTTCTATGAGATTCCCCTCCCCCATTTTTTAAATTCCAAAAAATATAGTCCTAAATGATCCAGCCAGAACATCCTTCCTCAGATAAGGAAACCAAAACTCATTCAGTACTCCAGGTGTGGTCTCACCAAAGCCCTGTGTGATTGCAGCAACACATCAGTGTTCCTGTTCTCAAATCCTCTTGCGATGAAAGTCAACGTACCATTTGCCTAAATCATCATCTGCTGAACCTACATGCTTACCTTCAGCAAACTGTGTACAAGGACATCCATGTCTTGTTGCACCTCCCCTTTCCTTATCCATTGTCATTCCGACAATAATCTGCCTTCCTGTATATGCTACCAAAATGGATAACCTCACCTTTATTCACATTATACTGCATCTTCCATGCATTTGCCCCATTACTCAATTTTTCCAAGTTACACAGAAGCACCTCTGCATTCTCCTCACAGTTCAACCTCCTACCCAGCATTGTCTCATCTGTTACATTTAGATCCCTCATCTAAATCAGTAATGTATATCGTGAAAAGCTGGGATCCATGTACTGGTCCCTACAGTCCCTCACCAATCACTTGTAGCCAGTTGGAAGGAGATCTGTCTGTTTTGCTTCATTGATTCTTGTCTGTCAACTAGTTATGTAAACATGTCAGTGCACTATCCTCAATCCCATATGCTTTCATTTTACACATGTTCCAGGAACACAGGAATAGGAGTTGGCTATTCAGCCCAATGCGCCTACCTCACCCTTCTGGGTCATGGCTCATCATCTCCACCATGCCATTTTCTGGCATTGTCTACTGTACCTTAATGTTATTCCCCAGGCTCTCACTCACAGTCTGAAATGTTGGTTACCTGGCTGCTTTTATCACTCAAACAAAATTACAAACATAGAGTAGCTGCAAATTTCCCTCATTGCTCTTTGTAGAACTTTGCTTTGCACTTTTTGCACGGTTGATGGCCTTTTGATATTATCGCTTGGCTATTAATCCAGAAACCCAGGTAATATTCTGGAGATCTGGGTTTGAATCCCACCGTGACAGATTTGGAATTTGGATTCAATAAAAATCTGGGATTAAGAGTTCTAATGATGACCATCATTGATTATTGGAAAACCCCACCTGGTTCACTAATGTCCTTTGGGAGAGAATCTTCCAGCCTTACCTGGTCTGGTCTACATGTAATCCCCAACCCACAGAAAATGTGTCTGACACTCAGGTGCCCTCTGGGCAATTAGGGATGGATGATGAATATTGGCCAAGCCAGCAATGCCAGCATCCTGAGGATGAATGAGAAAAAATCCCTCATTTTAATAGGCTGTGAGATGTTCTGAAGGAACAAAAGGTCTACATAAGTGCCAATTCTTTCTTTTGCACTGACTTTGGTCTGAATCAAAACCAAAGTCCCACAGATAAAAGAACACCCTGCAAAATATTAACTCCTATTCAGCTTCTACTGGGTCTGCTATTCTCCCTCGCAGAGTTTCCCATCAGGATCATTCAAAGGGTTAAGTCATCTGTGAGCTGACCTTCAAGGTCAGATCAGTTCACCATCCAATTAACTAATCTCCTCATTAGCCTTTGCAATCATTGCTCGAAATCCCTGTGTACACTCAGATTGTTAGGATGCAATTAAAGGATGCTTTTGGACTTAGACCTCATTCAACAAACTCTTTAGTACTTTTCCGACAACACACAGAGCCTGAAATGGCCTTCATTAACACCACTTATTGGTATTTATTGATCAGATTAGTTGAAAAGCACTTCAGTGACATCAACAAGATATGAACTGAGTGTCCCGGCAATAAATTCACTTGCTCACCATGCGCTTAATCATTGACTGTTTGCCTATATAATAACAGCCATTAACATTTCACAAAGTAAGTCATTGTGTGAGGACCTTTTACATAGTTTGGTAGTCAACAATGTTTTGAAAATCCTGAGTAGTCAAAACAAAGCCTTTCCACCTGGCCTGCGAAGGAACTCAGATTTGATTCCAAATCCTCCTTCATCCTATCACAATTCTGTAACCTCCTGAAGCCCCTACAACTGTTTGTGATACTAGAAAACCTCCAACTTTAGCTCTTGCACAACCACAACATGCATTTCTCCAAAATTGTCATGCTTTCAGTTTTCTGGACTCCAAGCTCTGGAATTCCCTTTCAAAACCTCACCACATCTCTACCTGCTTTCCTTTCAGATGTTCCTTAAACTGTAGCTCTTTTAGTTACTTATCCAAATTCCTTTGGGGTCCAGTTTGGTTCCATAACATCTTGTGAAACATCTTAAGAGATTTCACTACATTAAAGGTTGTCACTTTGTTGTACAGTCTTAATTATTGATCAGAAAGAGACATGTTACTTCAGCTTTTCATTTCACTCTTATCAAGACAATTTCAATAAATTTTAAACAGTCACAACAATCCGTTCTACAGGAGAAGAGGATGCTGATTGATGAGCAAGTCACCTCAGCCTGACCATGGCATTGCCATTGAGAAATCACAAGGGAACTAAGTGCTTCGTCAGCAGTGTTGTGATCATTTGATGTTTGGCATTCTTGCATTTGTCCTGATCGGTACAAAAAGACAAAGTGTTTGCGACATATTTCCTTTTCTCAGAAAAATACAAGTAGGGAGAATATAAATGCACAATGTTGTTATTAACAATGACATTTATCTCAGGACCTAGTTTAAGGAGAATGGAATTATTCGGATTATAGGATGCTGTTGCAATATTGTGTTAGCCTAAGAATCACGATGAAGACTGAGTTGGTGTCAAGTGTAAAGCTTGAGCCTGTGATCCAGGTTACCACTAGTACTGAGGGTAACATTATTGGAGGTATCATATGTTGGCTAAAATATCAAACCAAGACAAATGTAAAAGTTCCCATGGCACTATTTCACAGGAGCTGGCCCAGGGTTCTCATTCACTGAAAACAGATTAATTAGCCACAATCTAATTTTAGCTTGTGAGAATTTCCTGAATTAAAACAGCCTCTTAATTTCCAAAAAAATACACAACTCAACACAAAGTTCCTGAAAGCTGTTTTATAAAGGACTGATGCAGGGATAGAATATTACTCCTTTGCTCACAATGGGTTCGATTGCAAATGTTGTATTGATTTGACTCCAAATTAGGGTTTTATTTTGTGTGGTGGCCCCCCAACATTACACCAAAGAGCTTTATTCATAATCTAATGAACTGGATTGCACCTCAAGTCAATTTATGAAATCCAAGCAATGTTTAAGTACTGACTCCTGATCCTTCAATGCCTCGAATTTATAATTCTCATCCTGGGGTTCCTCCCCTTCCTATCTCTAAAATCTTGTTGGGTCCTTTAATTTGACAAGAAATGTCCACTTCTTTGTCTCTGATCTCCTGTACACCTCCTTCCATGACTCCATCATTTGAAGTCACATTTTCAGTCACTGAGACTCTGCAGTATGGAATTCCAGCTGTGGGTTGTTGTGATGCCAGGTATCTACTGATAGTGTTTCATGGTTGGGGCACTGTGCTCGGACAGGGGGCTGTACAGCAAGTTGTGATGGAGGATGGGCCACAAGATAAATCACAACAGAAAGAACACTTGTCTCAGATAATTAGGCATGCTTTATTACATCTCAATGGATAGATGAGTTATTGTAACTACGTGCATTTGCAATGAGGCACTTAACTAATGCTAACATGAGGAGTGTTCCTCCACCTGAAGGCCATTCCAGAATCCACTTGTAGTTACCAACATCAACAGCCAAAAGCCTGAGAACAACCTTCCCAGTCTCCGCCTGGTAACTGTGTAATTTATTAGACTGGATGGAGCTTCTGCATAGCCCATACCCAAACTTCTCCATGGTCATCACTTTACATAACAGAAGCCTTTCTACAATGCTTTCCTCCTTAAAGACCCTCCTTAAAATCCCCAGAGTTCACCCTTCCTAAGTACAAAACAATTCCAGGACAGAAACAGGCCCATGTTTACACTCCATGTGAGCCTCCTCCCTCCCACCATTCCATCACATTACCTTCGATCCTCCTTGTGTTTATCAAGTATCCTTTGAAGTGTAACTGTGTTATTCATCCCAACTACTCCTTGTGGTAGTGAGTACCACATTCCATCTAGTCTTTCATTCTTCGACTCATCGCTTACTCTCCTTACACTTTGTTGAAATACATTATAGAATCATAGAATCTCCACACTGTGGAAGCAGGCCTTTCTGCCCATTGAATCCATACTGACCCTCTGAAGAGCATCCCATCAGGATCCCTGTAACCCTGCATTTCCCAAAGCTAACCCACCGAGCCTGCACATCCCTGGATACTGTAGGCAATTTAGCAAGACCAATCCACCTTAACCTGTATACCTTTGGACTGTGGGAGGAAACCAGAGCACCTGGAGGAAACCCATGCAGACGTGGGGAGAATGTGCAAACTCCACACAGACAGTCGCCTGAGGCTGGCATCGAACCAGGGTCCTTAGTGCAATGAGGCAATAGTGCTAGCCATTGGACCACCATGACATTTTCTCCCCATTAAATGTGCTATAGACAATTAAATGGTTTCTGTTACACCCGCTCAGTTTCACATTGGATCCAAAAACCAGATTTATCTTGCATGCAACAAAACTAAAAATAGCTGGAGAAACTTAAAAGGTCTGGCAGCATCTGTGGCCGTTATAGAATAGAATTGTAAAATCCCTACTATGCAGACAGCGGCCATTTGGCCTATCGAGTTTGCGCTCACCCTCTGAAGAGCATCCTTCTCACTGAGGAGATCTTATAGCTGAGTGGGTAATATTGTTGCCCCTGTGTCAGAAGCCCTGGGTTCAGGTCCTTGGGGTGGGGCTGAGGTGACTGCTTAGTGGTGTTATGGTTGGACTGTTAACCCAGAGACCTGGGTTCAAATCCCGCTTTTGCTATGAATTCAGTAAAGAAATCAGGAATTAAGAGTCTAATATTGACTATGAGTCTACTGTTCAAAAAGCCCATCTGGTTCATTAATGCCCTGTAGGGAAGGAAACTGCCATCCTTATGTGGTCTGGCCTACATATGACTCCCGACCCACAGCAATGGGGTTGGCTCTTTCCTGCCCTCTGGGCATTTAGGCATGCTGGCCCGGCCATATCCTGAATGAATTTTAAAAAGTCCCACTCCAGGTACTCAATGGCCAATGAACAGCAAAACAGATTGAGGAGCAACTTGTGAATTTGAGGCAGTGAGGGCAGGAAAGATCATTGATCAGTCATGTGATGGAGAGAATGTTGGAATGTCAGCCATCACTATCCTGAGCTCTGGATTATAGTGTGCATGTAAAAGTCCATGATCCCCTGATGACTTTGACTCCTGGGTTATACTAGAAAGGTCGGATTGGTACTGGGTGTTCAATCCCCATTCAGGCGGAGTGGGTTTGGTACCTGCCTTTGTGCCTAACCCATGGTGAATACTGTGACACTTCAGGCAGAGAACTGTAGAAAAAAAGCAATTCACATAAAATACATTGAGAACAGCAGGCTGTATTTTATTGTGCACAATATATACCTGTGTGTGAGATTTACATAAGATGTAATGCAACAACACACACTGTAATGTTAGAAATGCTCATGCCTGGCTATAAAGATAGAGCATTCCTAAAATTCAGGGTCGTTGAGAGTTGAGAACAGAAAGGTACAGTTTAGATTTCAGTTTAGATAGACACACAGCACAGGAAATCCTGCTCACTGTAAACATTGCTGACAAGACCCCTTCTTATCTTTAAACTGAGTGAAAACATCAGGTGGAAACTGTGATAATGATAAGGGGTCAAATGGTGAAGAATGAGCTGAAAAAAATCCTTTGCTTGCTCATCAAATTACGCACAGAACACGTGCTTCAATGTGCTATCTCCTGGACACACTTCATGTCCCTCTTTATACTCATCGAATAAACATTGAATTAATAAAGTAACTAAAGAGCCAACTCTTAAAGAGATAATGTACAAAATAAAAATCTATGGAGACTTTCAAATTATAATGTCATTTTGGAAACTGGAAGAGTGGGAGAGGTTTGCACTGTTACAATATTTAAGAAGTATTGACTTAAAATGTCATAGTGTTCAAGGCTATGGGCCAAATGCATGAAAATGAGACTAGAGTAGATAGGTGCTTGCTCACCAGCATGGAAACAATGGGCTGAAGGTTCTCTTTCCAAGCAGTAAAAACTCTGACTCTCTAACTCTAGTAATCCTCACTCAAATTCAGGGAGATATCCTTTAGTGATGAGATGCCTACACACTAAATCAAGGACAACACCGATGTAAGTCCAGAGGCTTGGGTACGGTCAGTCTGCTGCTCAGGACAGACCGGGTCAGAAGGTCCATAGCTTGACAGTCTGGGGAATGGATAATGGTCAGGACTGTGGTTCAAGGGAAAGCAATCATGGGGACTCCTAGGTAGACAGTCAATGAACTGCACAGATATCAGTCAGGGATCCGATCACTCAATGATCGGGTGGTACAGTGGCTCAGCGGTTAGCAGTGCTGCCTCACAACATCAGAGACCCTGGTTCAGTTCCAGCCACAGGTGACTATGTGGAGTTTGCATGTTCTCCCGTGTCTGTGTGAGTTTCCTCCACGTCATCTGGTTTCCTCCCACAGTCCAGGGATGTGCAGGCTGGGTGGATTGGCCTTGCTAAATTGCCCATAGTGTCCAGGGATGTGCAGGCTAGGTGGACTGGTCATGCTAAATTACCCATAGTGTCCAAGGATGTGCAGGCTGGGTGGATTGGTCATGCTAAATTACCCATAGTGTCCAAGAATGTGCAGGCTAGGTGATTTGGTCATGCTAAATTACCCATAGTGTCCAAGAATGTGCAGGCTGGGTGGTTTGGCCATGCTAAATTATCCATAGTGTCCAGGCATGTGCAGGCTGGATGGATTGGCCATGCTAAATTATCCATAGTGTCCAAGGATGTGCAGGCTGGGTGGATTGGTCATGCTAAATTACCCGTAGTGTCCAAGAATATGCAGGATAGGTGGGTTGGCCATGCTAAATTACCCATAATGTTCAAGGATGTGCAGGCTGGGTGGACTGGCCTTGCTAAATTACTCATTGTGTTCAAGAGTGTGCAGGCTAGTTGGACTGGCCATGCTAATTGCGGGGATAGGATTGGAGAGTGGTTCTGTGTGAGATGCTCTTTGGTGGATTGAAGCAGACTCGCTGGGCTGAATGGCCTCTACCCACACTGTCGAGATTCTGTCAGACTGTGTTGCTCAAGGGGGTTGGCCATTGTCAGTCCTGTGGGGTCTGTCTGGAGGGGTTGTCAGGTGCCACTGATGCTGGTGGGAGACAAATCCTGGGAATCAGAGTCGGAATGGTGCAGAAGATCCTGCAAAAAGGAGGTGGGCAAATCAATCTTTCAGGGGGAGGGTGATGATACAGTATGGAAGTGAAAGGTGTAATGTTGGGGGTGTGTGGTAGGCATTGAAAGCGAGCAGTGCCCTGACCTCAGGGGGTGGGGGAGGCACAGTGGGCACCAGGATATGCCAAGGTTATTTGATTGACCTATAACTGGGATTGAAGGGGGTGGTGAATGGTAAAATAGACTGATGAAGATTTGGACTGACAGGATGAGTGTGGACTGGGGTGCAAGTTCAGGACCTCTAGGATTGTTGCCCATAGTGTCCAAGGATGTGCAGGCTAGGTGGATTGGCCATGCTAAATTGCCCATAGTGTCCAGGCATGTGCAGGCTGGATGGATTGGCCTTGCTAAATTATCCATAGTGTCCAAGAATGTGCAGGCTAGATGGATTGGTCATGCTAAATTACCCATAGTGTCCAGGCATGTGCAGGCTGGATGGATTGGCCTTGCTAAATTATCCATAGTGTCCAAGAATGTGCAGGCTGGATGGATTGGCCTTGCTAAATTGCCCATAGTGTCCAGGCATGTGCAGGCTGGATGGATTGGCCATGCTAAATTGCCCATAGTGTCCAGGCATGTGCAGGCTAGATGGATTGGTCATGCTAAATTACCCATAGTGTCCAAGGATGTGCAGGCTGGGTGGATTGGTCATGCTAAATTACCCGTAGTGTCCAAGAATATGCAGGATAGGTGGGTTGGCCATGCTAAATTACCCATAATGTTCAAGGATGTGCAGGCTGGGTGGACTGGCCATGCTAAATTACCCATGGTGTCCAATGATGTGCAGGCTGGGTGGATTGGCCTTGCTAAATTACTCATTGTGTTCAAGAATGTGCAGGCTAGTTGGACTGGCCATGCTAAATGCGGGGATTGGATTGGAGGGTGGTTCTGTGTGAGATGCTCTTTGGTGGATTGAAGCAGACTCGCTGGGCTGAATGGCCTCTACCCACACTGTCGAGATTCTGTCAGGCTGTGTTGCTCAAGGGGGTTGGCCATTGTCAGTCCTGTGGGGTCTGTCTGGTGGGGTTGTCAGGTGCCACTGATGCTGGAGGGAGACAAATCCTGGGAATCAGAGTCGGAATGGTGCAGAAGATCCTGCGAAAAGGAGGTGGGCAAATCAATCTTTCAGGGGGAGGGTGATGATACAGTATGGAAGTGAAAGGTGTAATGTTGGGGGTGTGTGGTAGGCATTGAAAGCGAGCAGTGCCCTGACCTCAGGGGGTGGGGGAGGCACAGTGGGCACCAGGATATGCCAAGGTTATTTGATTGACCTATAACTGGGATTGAAGGGGGTGGTGAATGGTAAAATAGACTGATGAAGATTTGGACTGACAGGATGACTATGGACTGGGGTGCAAGTTCAGGACCTCTAGGATTGGTGGGCAGGCCTACTGGGAGAAGAATGTTTACATTTGGGGCTTTACCAATGTGGAGAAACTGAGCCTGAGACTCACCACTTGAGGAGCGCTCACTGGTGCATTCTATCGTGTTCTATTGTGTTCGAGGGAAATAGAGGCTGCCACATCCAGAGATGGATGGGGTCTTCACTTTCCAGTGATGAGATGTCCCTCAAAGACAAATACCATTGCTCAGGCACCCACACACTAGAACTGAGGTCAAAAGTCACCCGACACCAGGTAATACTCCAACAGGTATATTTGAAGGCACCAGTTTTTAGAGCAACACTGAAAATGTGAGTTTGTGTTTATGAGAATGTGAGAGTGTGTGAGTGTGAGTTTGTGTCTATCAGAGTGAGAGTGCGAGGATTGAGAATATGAGTAAGTATGTGACAGTGTGAGAGTGAGGGTGTGAGAATGTGAGAACGTGAGAGTGGGAAAGTTGAACATATGAGAGTATGAATGTGAGAGTGTGAGATCGTGAGTGTGTAACAGCAAGAGTGTGAGAATGAGTGAGTGTGAGAATTGCGATTGTAAATGT
>NC_057729.1:52721639-52741145 GCF_004010195.1 Chiloscyllium plagiosum
AGAGAATGAGAGTGTGAGCATGAACGTGAAGATGAGAGTGTGAGTGTGTGAGAGAGTGTGAGCGTGTGAGAGAGTGTAAGTATGAGTGAGTTGAGTATGGTTGTGATAGTGTGGGTGTGGTACTGTGGGTGTGGTAGTGTGGGTGTGAGAGTATGAGTGTGAGAGTATGAGTGTGGTAGTGTTGGTGTGAGAATGTGAATGTGAAGAGTGTGAGCATGTGGATGTGAGTAGAAGTTTGTGATGTTCTGTGTGTGTACAGATTTGGTTACTCACCCTTGGCAGGTGAGACCAGTGAGGCACAGTCTCTAACTCCCTGAGGTCGAGGGAAAAAGGAAATTGTGAGGTAGCAGGAAGCAGAATGACATGTTGCTTGCATCTGTTGATGTTGCTTCTTTAATGTGGCTCTGAAGATTTTCTTCTGTCTGTCTGGGATTTTTGATGATGCTCTGTTTAGAGTTACTTCTGTCTCTTCAAGCAGGCCAGAACTTGCTTTGTGTCTTAACATCTAGAGTTTCGCCTTTGGCCAACATTACACACAGCGCAATCAGATTTTTTGATGCTATTTAAATTTGTGATTTTGTTTGGGAGGGGTGAGTGCAGGTATATCTTGGAATTTGTTTCCTAAGCTACTAATCATTAAAATCAAAAGATGAAATGGGAAAGAAAGACCAAATGGAAATTATTGCCCTGTGTCTACACATGGAACATGGCCCTAGAGGCCTTCACTAATCTAAGCTTCACAGAGGATGAAGTTTCAGCCTCATTTGTAAGGAATCAGACAAAGATGAGACCATTCAGCCCCTCAACCCTGTTCCAGTATTCCATTAGGTCATGGTTGATCTGCATTTGAACTCCTTTCATATGCTTACCCAATAGAAATCTACCAATCTCAGCTTTGAAACTTTTAATTTATCCTACTCTTGACAACACTTTGAGAAGAGCGAGTTCCTCTCTGTGTGAAGAAATGCTTCCTGTCATCACCTCTGAATGGTCTATCATTTATTTCAAGGTCCGAGCTCCTTGTTCTGTGTGCCCACCCCCCCCATTAGATGAGATCATTTTTCTCTCTAACATCCTGATTGCTGATTTGGAATGAGGTGGTGAGAGTCAGGTGAAGCGTTAACCAAAAGAGGTTAAATTTTGAAACAAACACAGAGAATGCTGGGGAAGCTCGGCAGATCTGGCAGCATTTGTGGCGCGAGAAATAGAGTTAATCCTTCATTTCTAATCTAACTGTTCTTCAGAACTTCAGTGGACAGACCTACTGAGTTTCTCCAGCATTCTTTGTGTTTGCTCCAGATTTCCAGCATTTGCAATCTTTCATTTTCATTTGGGGGTTAAATTGCAAGATCAGGTTGCATTGACCAAGCGTGTACTATCTCGAATATTGATTATGGAGTGATCTAATCTGTCTTAATAATATGTCCCTTCGTTTTCTATAATCAAGTGAATACACACCTAACTCTCATAAGTCGATGTTTTCATGCCAGCATCATTGTTGTGAATTTGCACTATACATCCTTCAAAGCCAGTGTACCATTTGTTAGGTCCAATGCTCATAACCAAATACAATAGCCCAAACTGAGTCTCAGCAATGCTTCATGTAACTTTAAACACAACCATTTGTAATTCAGCTCTATTCAGATAAAAGGGTGAAATTAGAAACCCACGGACTCAAATTAATGCTCCAGGTTTTCAAATCCTGCCAGGGCAGTTGGTAAAATTTAAATTCGGTTAATAAATCTGGAATCTACAGTTAATCTCAGTGATAGTGAACATGAAACTACCATCATGAGAACCCATGTGGTTCACTAATGTCCTTAGGAGAAGGTAATCTGCCACTCTGCAATACAGAATGGACTAGAAATACTGCCATTGCCAGTAACACATACATATCCCACAAAGGAGTATATTTTTAAAATTTTCATTAGTGACATGAAATTAATATTTGTATCTCTCCATTACCTCAAACGCGCCACTGATCTGATGTGGTTTCCAATACTTTAGCCCATGTAACACACACCAGAGATACCCAAGTTCTTGTTTAGTCAGATATCTGGAAGTTTATTAACAATTAACTATGCACAGTTATGTGATATCTTAGACTTATATGTAGTCCTATTTGATGTTTATTTATGCCCCTATTACATTATATACATAGTTAACTGGCTAACTGTTAGTCTATACAGAGTATAAGATGTTATGAAGTCATTTAAAAGGTATAGCAGTTTTTAGAGATCTTTGCAATTACACAGTCTCCTTCTTACCCTTTTCAATTAATCCCATCACATGGTCTTCTGTTTCTTTCTCCCTCAAGTGTTTAATCTTACTCGCCCCTAAACGTAACTATTTCACTTGTCATTGTGATGGGGACTTCCATTTTCTCATCACTCGCTGGGAAAGGAGGTTTCTTCTAATTCCAGATGGGAAATGTAAGGACTACCTTTTCTCCCTCTGATCTCGTCCTCTACAAATGGTTGTGTTAAAGTTACATAAAGCATTGCTGAGACTCAGTTTGGGCTATTGTATTTGGTTATGGGTGGGTTGCGCTTCGGCGGGTTGAAGGATGCAGAGTGCAAATTCACAACAATGATGCTGGCATGAAAATCTCTTTATCTATCCTATTAGTGAAGCCCCTCATAATTTTGAAGCTTTCTATGTGGTTACTCTCAGCTCATCAAGAAAAATATCTTCAGTCTGTTCATTAATACAGAGATACACCCATTGGTGCACACACACAAATGCAATGCAATTCACATGGATGCAGACTCAGTACTTTCCAATCAGGTTTTGCATTTTATTTCTGCAGAGTGCTTTATCTGCTCATAATGGAGAGGTACTGGGGCACTGGTTTTCAGTTTGTGAGAACACATGTTTTAACCGGGCTGGTTAGAAGCTGGAAAACAGCTGAGAAAACAGCCACAATCTCCATCTTCCTTTACTAAGAATGAGGAACAAGGTCGGGGACGTGTGATAAAATTGACATCACACTGTGACATTGATTATTTCACTGACACTGCCTTCACAGCAAGTGATTAAATTAGATTACTCACAGTGTGGAAACAGGCCCTTCGGCCCAACAAGTCCACACCGACCCGCCGAAGCTGTGAGACAGCAGTGCTAACCACTGTGCCACCATGCCACCCACAAGTGGAATCTTGATAAATGTGTGAAGAAGTTGAATTGAATCTTCCTTCATGTCGAAACTAATGTCAGCCCTAGCTAACAGTTCGATTTGTTTTCTTCATGACTAGTTTAATATTGGATTGGGCTGCATTTGATTGCTAGCATTGATTGCTAAAATCCGATCTGGTTCACTAATGTCCTTTAAGGAAGGAAATCTGCCATCCTAACCTGGTCTGGCCTACATGTGTCTCCAGAGCCAAAGCAATGTGGTTGACTCTGAGCTGTCCTCTGGTATGGCCCGAGCAAGCCACTCAGTTCAAGGACAATTGAAGTTACTCAACAACGGCTGGCCTTATCAATGCGAATAAAACAACAAAAGGGACACAGAAATGGCAGTAAATCAGAGACATTATCGAGTTATAATGTATTTTTCTCCGGTGACCTGAAGAGGGAATGTAGCAAGTAGTGACAACTCGCTCTTGTTTCAGTAAGCATGACTCTACCAAGGTTTGATGTCTGTTTAGATTAGGTTTTGGGCAAGCCAATACAGAGGAATCTCAATTATCCGGCATTCGATTATCTGAATATCGGATTATCCGGCAAGATTACAAGGTCCTGATGCTTGGCTAAACTATGTTATCCAGCATTCGATTATCCAGAATTCAATTAACAGAACGACATACTCCCCACCTGTGTGCTTCAGATAATCGAGGTTCGCCTGTAGTTGTCACCACAGCTTGGTAACCAGTAGGCCAGCAGATAATCTACATTGAGCATCCCTGGTATGTTCAACAGAAAAGGTGACAGGCATTCAATGTGCAAAAGAAGGAAGGGTTTGTCTCTATACAGCATCTCTCAGAAACATATGATGTCCTAATGCTCTTCACAGCCAGGAAGTGGAGTAACTAATGTGTGCACAGCAAGCTCCCACAAACACATGTGATCATGATCAGATAATTTGTCATAGCAATTAAGATTTAGCAATTGGAATGACACCAGGGAGAGCCCCCGCAAAGGTCTGCTGCATTAGAAATGCCAGTCTATAGCGAATTCTATTCATTCCATGTGATATCACGAAATGGCTGAAGGCAATGGGTACTGCAAAGGCTATGGGCCCTGACAACATTCCAGCCATAATACCGAAAGCTTTTTCTCCAGAATTTGCAGTGCTCCTGGACAGTTTCGGTATTATTACAACAATAATGTGAAAAATTGCCCTGGTAGAACAAATCCAGTCTAGCCAATTAACCCCCCAAATGTCTACTCTCGATCATCAGTAAAATGATGGAAGGTGTCATTAATAGTGCTATCAAGCAGTACTCACTCAGCAGTAATAATTTAGGTTCTGCCAGGGCTACTCAGCTCCTGACCTCATTAACAGCCTTGGTTCAAATTTGGACAAAAGAGCTGTTTTTCAGAGGGTGAGGAGAGAGTGGCTGCCCTTAACAACAAGGCCACAGTTGATTGATTGTGGTTTCAAGGAGTCCTAGCAAAACTGGAATCAATGGGAATTGGGGAAAGACTTAATGCTGGTTGGAGTCATTCCTGACACATAGGAAGATGTTGGACGTCGGTCATCTCATCTCCAGGACATCTCTGCAGGAGCTCCTCAGGATGGTGTTCTAGACCCAACCATTTTCAGCTGCTTCATCAATGACCTTCCTTCCATCATAAGGTCAGAAGTAGAGATGTTCACCGATAATTACACCGATAATTCTTCCTGAAGAAGGGCTTATGCCCGAAACGTCGATTCTCCTGTTCCCTGGATGCTGCCTGACCTGCTGCGCTTTTCCAGCAACACATTTTCAGCTCTGATCTCAAGCATCTGCAGACCTCACTTTCTCCTCAATAATTACACAATGTCCAGCGCCATTTGTGACTCTTCAGATACTGAAGTAGTACGTGTCCAAATGCAGCAAGATCTGGACAATATCTGGGTGATAAGTGGCAAATAACATTTGCAGCTTCTAAAGGCTAGGCAATGAACATCTTCAACAAAATATAACCAAACCCTTACCCTCCTGATAGTCAATGGCATCACCACAGCTGAATCCCCCACTAGCAACACTCTGGGGGTTACCATTGGCTACAAGAGCTGATAGGAGGCTCAGAACACTGTGGTAAGTAACTCATCTCTTGTCTTCCCAAAGCCTATCCATCTACAAGGCACACGTTGGGCATATGATGCAATACACCCGACTTGCCTGATTCAGTGCATATCTAACAACACTCAAGAAGCTTGACACCATCCAGGACAAAGCAGCCTGTTTGTTTAGCATGACATCTACAACATCTACTCCATCCACCACCAATGCTCAGTAGTAGCAGCGTATACTATCTACAAGATGCACTACAGAAATGCATGAAAGACCCTCAGACAGCACCTTCCAAACCCACGACCATTTCAATCTAGAAGGACAAGAGTAGCTGATACATGGGAACACCGCTACCTGCAAGTTCCCCTCCGAACCACTCACCATCCTGACTTGGAAATGTACCACCATTCCTTTGGTATCACTGGGTCAAAATCCTGGAATTCCCTCCCTAACAGCATTTACACCAAAAAGACTGCATCAGTTCAACTCACAACCACCTTCTCAAAGGCAGCTAGGCCTGGGCTATGCCTGCCAATGCCCATGTTCCATGAATGAACTCTACAAAATCCCCTGCTCTTGTTTCAAGTAGCATTCTGAGATCTTTAAAGCCTATTTAAGGCTAATGCAAAGCCAATGCTTTTCAACAGTGCAACCCTCTCCCAGTAGGGTGTGCTTTTGTGCTCAAACTGCTAAAATGGTATGTGAAGCCAGTAGAGTGGAAGATGGAGTTTAATTTAGATAAATGTGAGGTGTTGCATTTTGATAGAGCAAACCAGGGCAGGACTTACACAGTTAATGGTAGGACCCTGAGGAGTGTTGCTGAACAAAGAGACCTTGCTTCATAGTTCCTTGAAAATGGAGTCACAGGTCGACAGGATAGTGAAGAAGGTGTTTGATACGCTTGCCTTTATTGGTCAGTGCATTGAGTATAGGGGTTGGGAGGTCATGTTGCAGCTACACAGGACATTGATTAGGCCACTTTTGGAATACTGCATTCAGTTCTGGTCTCCTAGCTATAGGAAATATGATGTTAAACTAGAAAGGATTCAGAGAGAATCTACAAGAATGTTGCCAGAGTTGGAGGGTTTGTGTTATGGGGAGAGGCAGAATTTGCAATTTTCTCTGGAATGTCAGAGGCTGAGGGGTGACCTTATAGAGGTTTATAAATCATGTGGGGCATGGACAGAGTGAGTAGCCAAAGTCTTTTCCCCAGGTGGGGGAGTCCAGAACTAGAGGGCATAGGTTTAGGGATGAGAGGGGAAAGATTTAAAAGGAACCTAAGGGAAAATGTTTTCATGCAGAGGGTGGTGTGTGTATGGAATGAGCTGCCAGAGGAAGAGGTGGAGATACCATTTAAAAGGCATCTAGATGGGTATATGAATAGGAAGAGTTTGGAGGGATATGGGCCAAGTGCTGGCATATGGGACTAGATTTATTTAACATATCTGGTCAGCATGGATGAGTTGGACCAAAGTGCTCTTTCCATGTTGTGCATCTCTATGATTCTATAACCTTCTGATTCTGATCTGATCCCTGTACTAACTACAGAACAAATGATGTCCGGTGTCACCCTTAGTGAAGGTGACCCACAGCAGGAGAGGAGAGAAACCTTGTATTTGTTGAGGGAATGATACCAAAATTGCTGCACAATCCGGAAGAACTGATTGTTCAGCAAACAGTCAGGATTGTGCTGAGCAGCAGGAATCACAAGTGTTTTAATTGATTTTGAATGTGAGAAGTGAATAAATCCAAACCCATATTCAATGAAACATCTGTTTTCACAAAAGGCTAAGCTGGGCTGCAGATCTCGGCTTACAGTCCAAGTGTGGCAGCACACTTGTCAGGACCCTGTGTCCTTTCACACTTACAAAGCATTGCCCTCATCCACATTCTACACCCTGCGGTCTCCAATGCATCAACAATAAACCTTCTTCCAGACCTGTGTTATTAAAAATTCCAGGCTGTGCTGGTCTGTGCTTTTTTTTTGCTGGATTTACCAAGGTTTTGTCAGGTGGGATTCATTGGCGGTCCTTCACAGACAAGGATGACTCTCTTCCACTCGCAGATTGAGTCTGTAGGTGGCTGTATAGACCGATGGGGCTATCACAGGACCTGTTACACTTGGCACGGATGGTGGTTCATGGGAAGGGGTGGGTGGGGTGTTGGTATGGCAGCATGCTCTTTTGCACTGTTTTCACCTGGCTTCTGCTTACTCCTGACGGCAAGTTTTGAGGTACTCAGTGCCTTCCCAATTGGTTTGGTCTTGGGCCAGTGACTTGCCTGGTGTCTGTGGGAATGCTGCACTTTGCCAGTAAGGTCTTGAGAGTGTCCCTGAAGTGCTTCCTCTGTCCTGGCGCCTGGCTGCCATTACGGAGCTGTCTCATGTCGATCATGTGGATGATGTGCCCAGCCCTTTGCAGCTGATTGAGGAGGATCATTGCCTTAATGGGGGATATTGGCCCAGTCAACTGGTGTTGGCGCGTCTTTCCTCCTGGTGGGTTTGCAGGGTTTTATGCAGGCAGGTGGGATTAAATGCTGATGGCTACACGTTGTCTCCCAGCGGGGAATCTGTACCTCAATTCTGTCCAACTGCATTTGCTCCATCTCCTTCGCTGCTCCAACTGTGATCGAAACAATTTCAGATTCCTTTAAATCTCAGTACAAAAGCTTCAACTGACTTCCAGCATCAACAGACTTTAGCAGTGGCAGAGAGTTCCAGAATGTGATGTTAGAATTTACCATCAGTGTGTCGTCCACCTTTAAGAGGCACAAATCAGATTTCATCATTGCGTCCCAACATGTGACCTGAGGGTCTAATGGTGTTGTACCCCATCTTACTTTGAATTGCTTCAAGCATGACACTCTGTGGGAAGTGTGCTCCTCTGTATTAACTATTAGTCTAGACACTCATGTATCTGAGGAATGTAATGTTTTAGCATAATAGTTAGTTGTAATAAATGTCTTTGGATTCTTCGATACCATGATTCCACAAGCAGTTTCTGACGTTATGAGGGATAATGTAAGCGTTGCCGTATTGGATAATGGACAGGTCAGAGGTAAATTCAAAACTCAAAAACATAAACGGGCTCGATAGAGTGGACAGGGAGAAACTGTTCCTGCTCGTAAATGGAACAAGAACAACAGGGCGTCAATTTAAAGTGATCTGCAAAAGAAGCAAAGCTGAAGTGAGGAAAATGTTTTCGTTCAGCAAGTAGTTAGGTGATGGGTATGGTCTGGTGGAGGCAAATGAGTTTTCTCCACATCATTCCCTTGCCCGCCCCCATAACCCTGACCCCTTTGCTAATCAAGAACCTCTGGCTTAAAGACACTCAGTGACTTGACCTCCTCAGCCTTCTGTGCCAGTGGGTTCCACAGAGTCACCACAGAGTCGAAATTCCTCTCATTTCAGTTCTAAAGGGTAGTCCCTTCACTCTGAGGCATTCAAGTGGGCATTGGATGTGTATTTAAATACAAATAATATGCAAGGCTATGGGAAAAGCAGGAGGTTGGCACAAGGTAATGCTTCTCGTTTGAACAGCCAGTGCAGGCATGAGGGGCCAAATGGCCTCCTTCTGTGGCAAAACACTTCCCTGATTCTGTGGACTCAGATTTCTACTTCTCTTTATCTGAGGAAGTGCTCCATGAATCCCCTCCTGAATGGATTGGCTCTCATTTGAATACATTGTCCCCTCATTCTTAACTCGGTCTACCAGGTTCTCTCAGTCTAACTGGTCACACTTGCTTAAATGTGGCTGAAAAGTGAGACATATTGTTGAAACTTTTCATGTTGCACTCATCAGGACAAACGCAAGAATACCAAATAATTACAACAAGTCACATTACAGGAGAAAGGCAGTGCTGATTGGTTGGCAAGTCAATGCTGACAATGTGGAACTGCAGACTCCCAAAGCTCCTGGGTAATTTGAAAAAGTCACAAGGCCATGGCAGTACAAGCTTAATGACCAAAGGCTCCTCCTGTACTGTATGATTCTATGAAAGCTAACAGCATGTTCCCTTGGTTGTTCTGAATAGGCAGAGCACAGACTGTGTTCAACTAGACCATCCTATCAAAACCAAGGACAAAACGTCTACTATTCATGGTCACTTTGTTCCTCCATGATTAAAGTCAAAGAGTTATGGTGAAGAGAATGAAAGACAAGTTGGTAGGCTCAGACATTTAGTTTGGGGGACAAGTGGTAACATATTGATAACACCCTCAAAGCTGTTTGACCATCATTAAGATTCACATGGTAAACAGCACATAGTACATGTCAACCATAAAACATAGGAGCAGAATAGGCAATAGACAATAGAGGACAAGTGGTAACATATTGATAACACCCTCAAAGCTGTTTGACCATCATTAAGATTCACATGGTAAACAGCACATAGTACATCTCAACCATAAAACACAGGAGCAGAATAGGCAATAGACAATAGACAATAGACAATAGGTGCAGGAGTAGGCCATTCTGCCCTTCGAGCCAGCACCACCATTCATTATGATCATGGCTGATCATCCTCAATCAGTATCCTGTTCCTGCCTTATCTCCATAACCCTTGATTCCACTATCCTTGAGAGCTCTATCCAACTCTTTCTTGAAAGTATCCAGAGACTTGGCCTCCACAGCCTTCTGGGGCAGAGCATTCCATACACCCACCACTCTCTGGGTGAAGAAGTTTCTCCTCAACTCTGTTCTAAATTGCCTACCCCTTATTTTTAAACTGTGTCCTCTGGTTCGGGACTCACCCATCAGCGGAAACCTGCTTCCTGCCTCCACAGTGTCCAATCCTTTAATAATCTTATACGTCTCAATCAGATCCCCTCTCAGCCTTCTAAACTCAAGGGTATACAAGCCCAGTCGCTCCAATCTTTCAACATTAGACAGTCCTGCCATTCCGGGAATTGATCTTGTGAACCTACGCTGCACTCCCTTAATAGCCAGAATGTCTTTCCTCAAATTTGGAGACCAAAACTGCACACAATATTCCAGGTGCGGTCTCACCAGGGCCCTGTACAGCTGCAGAAGAATTAGGCCATTCATCCCATTGAGTTTGCTCTGCCAATCAATCATGCCCGATATGTTTCTCAGCCTCATTCTCCTGCCTTCACCCCATAATCCTTGGTCCCCTTACTAATCAAGAACATATCTACCTGTGTCTTAAATATACTCAATGACTTGACCTCCGCAGGCTTCTGTGGCAATGAGTTCCACCAATTTACTACCCTCTAACTGAAGAAATTCTTCCTCATCTCAGTTCTAAAGGGCTGTCCCTTCACTCTGAGGCTGTGCCCTCGGTCCTAGTCTCTCTTACTGCTGGAAACATCTTCTCCACATCTACGCTTTCTTGGCCTCTCAGTATTCTGTACATTTCAATCAGATCCCCCCTTTATCCTTCTAAACTCCATTGAGTACAGACTGAGAGTCCTCAACTGCTCCTCATATGACAAGCCCTTCATCCCTGGCATCATTCTGGTAAACATGGTGATCTATAAAGAGCTTGTGGATGGTTGAGGGGTGTGGGTTACACAGACTCTACACCTTCTCTGCTCGTAGCACTCAGCCACACTGGCTTAAATATTTTGAAGCCCTGCAGATTATATACGTTTTGTTCATGGCTTGGGGTGTAGAAGTAGGCCATTGTAATAACTCAACTGGAAAGAAGCATGGTTTATTGTTGAATGGCAAAATAGAGTGACTATCTGTGGTCTGGGCCTACTGTCATGAATTCTGAGAATGATATCATACACAAATGAACATATTTTCTCCCATTACCAAATCACCAGTTCAGAAAAAATTTACAAGGATGTTGCCAGGGTTGGACGATTTGAGCTATAGGGAGAGGCTGAACAGGCTGAGACTGTTTTCCCTGGAGTGTAATAGGAAGGGTTTGGAGGGATATGGGCCGGGTGCTGGCAGGTGGGACTAGACTGGGTTGGGATATCTGGTTGGCATGGACGGGCTGGACCGAAGGGTCTGTTTCCATGCTGTACATCTCTATGACTCTATGACTCTATTAACCCACCAACAGTAAATCAGCATCATTACCAAATGAAGGGTTTCTGTGAAATGCCCATTAAGGGCAATACAAGCCATCAAAGGTGAGGAGGAGGTTGGGAGAGAGGGAGAGGGCTAAATCAATATGTAGTAGGAGTGGGAGATAAAGTGTTTTCGTCTATATGTATATCCAGAAGTACGATCATGCACAACTGAATGTCTTTTCTTCCCCATCGTCAAATCACGGTGACAGTTTATTTTTGTTTTTTGCTACTAATCACCACCAGTAAGTCACCAATGTGGCCAATTGAATATTTACAAGCAAAGCTCATTAAGGCAAACCATGAGGGGGCTACGGGTCAGGGAGAGCAGGAAGGACTTGAGTCAAAATGGAGTAGGAGGAGGAGATAATGCACTGTAATCCCTGTGGTTGTCTACCTCTCTAGGTCTGCTTGTTTTAACATATATATCCAGAAGAGGTCTGACGCACAACTGTACTGTATTTTTTTCCCATCTCCAAATCACCATGACATGTTTATTTTGGTTTTAACTATGAACCACCACCCGTGCAGCCTATTACAAGTTTTGATTTGGAGATGCCGGTGTTGGACTGGGGTGTACAAAGTTAAAAATCACACAACACCAGGTTATAGTCCAACAGGTTTAATTGGAAGCACACTAACTTTCGGAACGACAGTCCTTCATCAGGTGATTTTTAACTTATTACAAGTTTAGATGCAAAGCCCATTATGAGCAGTGTAGGCCATCAAAGTGGTGGCTCAGTGGTCAGCACTGCTGCTTCACAATGTCAGGGAACCCAGGTTCAATTCCTGCCTCGGGTGACTGTCTGTGTGGAGTTTGCACATTCTCCCTGTGTATATGTGGGTTTCTTCCGGGTGCTCCGGTTTCCTCCCACAGTCCAAAGATGTGCAGGTCAGGTGAATTGGCCATGCTCAATTGCCCATAGTGTTTGCTGCATTAGTCAGGGGTAAATATAGGGAAATGAGTCTGGGTGGATTACTCTTCGGAGGGTCAGCGTGGACTTGTTGGGCTGAAGGGCCTGTTTCCATACTATAGGGAATCTAAATAAAAAGTGAGGGGGAGGTAGGGACAGAGGAAAGGAGGTTAAATTGAAATGGAGTTGAAAGGTGAAATAAAGTATCCCCCATGATACCCACCTCTCCCTAAAATCATCGAAAGCAAGAGGGTCTGCTTTACTTTTCATTTTCAAATCAACCTGATCAGAGATGGAATCACACACCCATGGAACAGGCGGTCCTTGAACATGGGCTTCCTGGATCAGAGGTAGGGATCCTATACGGCATCTCAAGAGCACTTCTGGATCAGTTCATTTCATGTTCTGTACCCTGCTGTGATATCACATACAACTGAGTGACTTTCCCACTGCCAAATCACAGCCACTTTCTTTTTAAAACTACAAAGCATCGCCAGTAAAACGCTGCAACCAAGAAGGTATTTTACAATCGAGGTCCGTTATGGGCAATGCAGGCTGTCAAAAGTGAAGGGGAGGCAAGGAGAGAGGGAAGGGGCTAAATCAAAATGGTGTTGGAGAGGAAAATAAGGCACTATATTCTCCAAAGGTCTGCTCAGGTGATGAGTCCCAGCAGTGCTAGCTTTTTCCTGTTTCCAAGGGAGCTCATACTCCTTGAGATCCACAAGGAGATAATTTTTTGTTGTCCCAGAGTCCTTGTCGGGTTTATCATAGCCATTTGGCCCCTTGAGTGTATGCTATCATTCAATTTGTTCATGGCTGATGTGTATCTTAATTCTTTTAGCCCACCTTGATGCTTCACCCTTAATACCCTTTAAAAGCCCTCTAACAAAGATATATTGACTCCAATTCCTCTCCTTCTTCTGATGGCTTAACCAATTAGGATTTTATTGTTGCTTGTCATTCAAAATGGCTGCCTGCATCACCATAGGAACCAACTGCTATCCAAAAGTGATTATTACGTGATACGTTCTAACGATGTGACAGAGTGCGATATCAGAACAAGAGTTTTATTTCCTTCATGATATTTTAATTGGAAATGCTACAGCAATGTCTTATGATGTGCGATGAATCCTAAAACCAGAACAGATGGGCCTTGTCAATCAGAGACTGGCAAATCCTGGGGCCTGCAGCCTGGCTGAGCAACTCGCTCTGAATGTGTTAGTTACTTTGAGTGAAAATCTCCCTCTCTTTTCCACTCAAGTGTGACCTCTCAAAAGCTGCCACATCAACTTGCATATTAAAGAAGCAGCTTTAAAAATATGAATTTCTTTAAACAAACATACACACACAAACAATACATATTTTTTGATGTTAAGCCTCTTCCCATTTATGCTTTCACGACAATCCCTTTAATCAAATGATGTTGCTGTCTCTTCTGAAAAGCGTGTACGTACAGGTATCAGGAGAGGTCGGAACTGGGCTTGGCTGTGATGCCTCCCTGGTTGACAAGCTGACTGGCCATTCTTGCCAATAGGCTTACTCATAAATTTTTTTTGATTAGATTAGATTAGATTAGATCCCCTACAGTGTGGAAACAGGCCCTTCGGCCCAACAAGTCTACACTGACCCTCTGAAGAGCAACCCACCCAGACCCACTTCCCTCTGACTAATGCACCTAACACTATGGGCAATTTAGCATGGCAATTCACCTGGCCTGCAATTCTTTGGACTGTGGGAGGAAACCGGAGCACCAGGAGGAAACCCACACAGACATGGGGAGAATGTGCAATCTCCACACAGACAGTCACTGGAGGCTGGAATCAACCCTGGTGCTGTGAGGCAGCAATGCTAACCACTGAGCCACCGTGCCGTCCAGTTGCACTCTGGTCCTTCTGAATTAGTATTTTTAACCAAGAAACTGGAAATACGTCTTCATTTAAACTGGTTGAATGATTGATCAAATATCAAGTTTTCCATTTGCTGCTGATTTTCCTCTATGGGAAAATGAGCTGTTGAATAACTTTGTGAACCTGCAATTTTATTCCAAGTCCCTGCCATTTTCCTGTTAATGAATGCATCATCTCAGGCTCTGAGTCCAGCACTTGGCCCCTGGAATCAGAAACTGCACAGTCACCTTGGCTGATACACCAGTGCAGAACTGGGGAGTGCTGCACTGTCAGAGATACCATCTTTTCGGGGTGATCTTAAACTAAGGTAGGGGTTAGAAGATCTCATGAGATTACTTTGAAAGAGCAACAGGCAATCTCCTGGTCTCTGGGGCAGCTTGTGAAACTTTCTTTTTTCTCTATTCATTCACAGGATGAGGGCATCTCTGGCTAGGCTAACATTTATTTCCCATCTTTAATTGCCCAGAGGGTAGTAAAGAATCAACCACGTTGCTGTGGACCTGGAGTCACATGTAGGCCAAACCATGTAAGGATGGCAGTTTCCTTCCCTAAAGGGACCTCAGTGAACCAGATGGGTTTTCCCAACAATCGACAATGAATTCATGGTCATCATTAGATTATGAATTCCAGATTTTTATTGAATTCAAATTCCACCATCTGCTGTGGTGGGATTTGAACCCAGGTTCTCAGAACGTTATCTGGGTCTCTGGATTACCAGACCAGCGATAATACCATTAAGTCATTGCCTCCCCAAACTCAGCCAATCTTGAAACCCTTTACCCTGCTATATATTCCATTGCTGTCTGTGGGAACTTGCTCTGCACAAATTGGCTTTGTCATTTCCTGTACTATACCAGTAGTCATGGTGGCTGGAAAATACGTTGCGATAGCCAGAGCTCTTGAAAGGCGCTATGTAAATGCAACAACTTAAAGGATGACCCTGAGGTCGCTGAAATTACATTATTTGCTATTTAATTTGATTTAAAGTTTTAAATCTCACTCAGAGTGCATCATATAAAACATCAGGCTTACTTGCCTGAGGACCTGGGAGTGTCTGCACAAGACACTAAAAGGATTTCATCACCCTGTCAAACTCCGAGGAGACAGGCAAGATGGAAGCAGAAAGAATTAAAAGCCCTACTGGGAGAGGAAATTAAAAACCCATTTGGGGTCAACATCCTATTCTCATTTTCTTTAACCTGAAGTTCAAAGCATGTGGTTAAGTTTGGAAGCTCACCTCAAAAGGAAAGGCTTTGATGTGAACTGTCGATTAGGCTGGAGCAGAGATTAGCTGTTAATGGGTCTACAGTCCTGTTTTGTCTTTGTTGTTAACCCTTTGAAGACTCTACTTCATCAAAGTTGCCAACAAGGAAATGTTTTATTCTTTTCCTGTGGATCTGCAATTTAGGAGAGCTCAGGATTGTCTCCTCCTGTGGAGAATTTGATTAATGTCCTGCCAATTCCATGGCATCTTGCCCAAGTGTTCAAACTAGGCCTTACCAATTCCTCCTGATTTTATTGTATTTATTAATGGGATGTGGACATCTTTGTTACCCATCTCTGGTTGCCCTTGAGAAGGTACCTTCTTGAATTGCCGCAGTCTACGTGCTGCAGGTAGTCCCACAAAGTCCCTAGGGATGGATCTGATCCAGTCTCTCTTCATACGTCAATCCTGCCATCCCAGGACTGAACGCACCTTCCTTGGTCATCAGGGGCTGAGGTGGAGTTTCTGGTTCAAAGGCAGGGATGCTCGCGGCTGCAGCACTCAATCCTAGCATCAAGACAAAAGGGCCTAATCATGGCATTCATGTTGAGCTCCCTTGTGGTATCTGGGTGCTCACTTAGACACTCCCTTCGAGTGGGATGTGCCACCACCCAGCACCCCAGGCAACACAAGACCCCCTTCCCCACCCCGACCCCCCCTGCAGCAGTCTGAGATATTGACGTTAGAGCGAGGCTGACTCCTGTTATGTAAGGTAAGGGTTAATGTTGGAAGTTTCACCCACACTGATGATTTTTTGTAGATTAGATTAGATTTCCCTTCAGTGTGGAAACAGGCCCTTCAGCCCAACCAGTCCACAATGACCCTCTGAAGAGTAACCCACCCAGACCCATTTTCCTCTGACTAATGCACCTAACACTATGGCCTATTTAGCATAGCCAATTCAACTGATCTGCACATCTTTGGATTGTGGGGGGAAGCCAGAGCACCTGGAAGAAACTCACACAGGCACAGGGAGAATGTGCAAACTCTACACAGACAGTCGCCCGAGGCAGGAATTGAACCTGGGGGTTCCCTGGCATTGTGAAGCAGCTCGTGCTAGTGCTAACCACTGAGCCACCATCATCAGAGGCTGGAATCGAACCCGGGTCCCTTGCGCTGTGAGGCAGAAGTGCTAACCACTGAGTCACCGTGCCGCCCCATACTGTTCATATGATTTTGGATAGCAGGAGGTGAAGGCCTCGTGGTATTGTTGTTAGACTATTAATGCAGTGGCCCAAGTAGTATTCTGGGGAACCTGGGTCTGAATTCTGTCATGGCAAATGGTGGAATTTGAATTCAATAACAGTCTGGAATTAAGAATCTAATGATGACCATTGAACCCACACTGTTAGCATCCTGAGGCAAACTGACAAATGGCTCCGAGAAAGAATTTGTCTTTCAGAACTATTGGTTCAAAGAGATGTTTTTGTTCCACTTGAGCCCTTAAGACATTAAGTAACTATTTAGATGAGCACTTGATTGTCTGAAAATCCCATCTGGTCACGGTGGCAGCAAGGTGGCACAGAGGTTAGCACTGCTGCCTCACGGCGCCAGAGACCCGGGTTCAATTCCCGCCTCAGGCAACTGTCTGTGTGGAGTGTGCACATTCTCCCCGTGTCTGCCTGGGTTTCCTCCAGGTGCTCCGGTTTCCTCCCACAGTTCAAAAATGTGCAGGTTAGGTGAATTGGCCATGCCAATTTGCCCGTAGTGTTCAGTGAGGGGGTAAATGTAGGGGAATGGGTGGGTTGCTCCTCAGAGGGTCGCTGTGGACTTGTTTCCACACTGTAAGTAATCTAATCTAATGTCCTTTAGGGAAGGAAACTACCATCCTTACCTGTGACTCCAGACCCACAGCAATGTGGTTGGTCCTTAACTGCCCTCTGTGTAATTAGGGATGGGCAATAAATGCTGGCCTTATCACATGAACCAATAAAAAAATTCAAAAAAGGAACTAGGGAAACTCCATACTGAATATATCACATTAAAGAACACGCTAAACATATTGAGGAAGATTCAGAAGCAACTTGAGGAAATGACCAGAATGGGTGTCATTTCCCCGGTGACCAAACCAACTGAGTGGAGTTCGGACATGGTGGGGTCACTGTATCAAAGTCCAATGGTCCATCAGAGTATGAGTTGACATAACACAGGCCAATAAAGTCATTGCGATAATAAGGGAAATTCATCCTCTATCTACAGTAGTTTAGCCAAATTGTCTAAAAGTTGAGTTTTCACTAAATTCAATGCCAACAGTAGCTTCTGGCAAGAGCCATTAAACTAGTAATTAAGATTGCTCATGGCATTTAGCGCTCCATTTGGAAGATTTTGTTTCAACAGACTGTCATTTAGGATCCCAGAGAACTTTGTCCAATATTTCACAAGGTGTAGAAGATGACGCATTGATAGATGGGGAGACTAGTCAGAAACATGACCAGAGGGTCAATACAGTTTTAAAATAGCTACAGACCAGAGGGTTTATCTTCAGCGACAAGAATGAATTTGCCAAGGAATCTATTTGCTTCCTGGGACAACAAGGATGGAATCCCAGTGCCTCAGAAAAAAACAGGAAGTGCAGGAGATACTCAGTACATCTGGCAACACCTATGCAGAGAGAGAACCAGAGATAACAATTCAAGCCCAATATGCCTGTTCTTCAGAACTGAACTGAACTTCAATCGACTGCCTTACAATGAATGATAAGGAACTTGTTGGTCAGATTGAATTATATCCTCAGGTCATAGTGGCCAGCAATCTGAAACAGGCTCAGCTGAATACAACAGGAATGAACGAAGACTGAGAAAGTGTTGACATTGCCTCAAAAAGGTCCAACAGATTGGCTTGAAGACCTATTTTGAGCATTGACAGCATTTTACAGGTGTACATTACTCGCTGCTGTTTGAGAAAAGGCTGGTCATTACTACTTCAAGGTGGTAAGGGATCCCAGACAAGCCACACAGGAGATATTTGGGGATCACCAAGGGCGAAGCTAGGGTTTTGCCATCTGTTTGGTAGCCCAAGATTGCAAAGGAACTTGAGGACCCTCACAGGTGACTTGAAACCTGCAGTACTCAGAGGCGTGAGCCACTGATACCTGTTACATTCCCCATTAGATCTTGAGAATGAATGGGAACAGACTTAAAAATCACACAACATCAGGTTATAGTCCAACAGGTTTAATTGGAAGCACTAGCTTTCGGAGTGCTGCTCCTTCATCGGGTGGTTATGGAGTACACAGTAAGACACAGAATTAATAGCAAAAATTTACAGTATGATGTAACTGAAATTATACATTGAAAAATACCTTGATTGTTTGTTGAGTCTCTCATCTGTTAGAATGACCATGATAATTTCACTTCTTTCATGTGTAAATCACAAAACCTTTTTTAAAAGTTACATTCTCAGGTTAACTGTAACAATTGGTGGGACAGATCAATTTATTTTTAACAGATAGTATTATCTTATTGCATTTTCTCGGTGGATTGAGGTGAAAGTGTCATTAATCACCAACAAAGAGGTAGCTCTCAGGGTTTTGCACGAAATATTCATTGTACATGAGGTCCCCATCCTATTAAAGAGGACAATACCTCATACTTATCATTGAAGTAAGCCCTAGGTTCTGTAGCTATTTTAAAACTATATTAACCCTCTGGGCATGTTTCTCACTAGTCTCCCCATCTATCAAAGAACAAAGAAGAAAGAACATTCCAGCACAGGAACAGGCCGCTCGGCCCTCCAAGCCTGCGCTGATCCAGATCCTCTATCTAAACCTTACGCCTATTTTCTAAGGGTCTACAGTGGAACCTCAATTATCGAAATGGGATGGGCGGGCACTATTTCATTCGGATAATTGATTATTCGGTTAATTGATTGCTTCTGGGGCTTGGAGTTTTCTGTGAAGTCTGCGCCCCGTTCAGGAGATTGAGCAGCAGTACAACGCATGCGAGTCCCTGCCCACCGCCTGCCTTCCCCAACCCTGTCCGCCCCCAGTCCCGTCCACCCCCGTCCACCCCTACCCCGACCACACACACACACGCACACACAGTATCACACACAGACACACACACAGTATCACACACAGACACACACAGATTGCACACAAACAGACACACACAGACACACACACAAAGTCACACACACACAGACACAAAGTCACACGCAC
>NC_057729.1:52741154-52764339 GCF_004010195.1 Chiloscyllium plagiosum
CACACACACACACACACACACACACACACACACACACACACACACACACACACACACACACACACCACTTTTTACTGCAACATTTCGACACCTTCCACGTTTGCCCTGTACAGCACAATGTTGGATAGATTATCTGGGGAATTTAGGGTACATGCCTCTGTAGAACTCCAGGGAAAGTGTGGGGGGTGGGGGGGCAAGACAGAGAGGGCGGGTGGTCAGTCATTTGGAGACGGTGCCTGGACTGTCCAGGACTGTTCTCGGCAACATCTCAGTGAGCCGAGTTCATTTTTAATCATTGTACCTGTAAACAAAAGATGCGATCAGGGTTGAACAGCTCTTTGATGTAATGTTTCTGTCGGGAACTCGAGATCTCCTTCGGATAATCCGATATTCGGATAATTGATATTCGGATAATCGAGGTTCCTCTGTATATCCCGCTGCTCCCTGTCCATTCATGCATCCGTCTAGATACGTCTTAAATGATGCTGTCATGCCCACCTCTACCACCTCTGCTGGCAACGTGTTCCAGGCACCCACCACCCTCCGCGTAAAAAAACATTCAACGTATATCTCCCTTAAAGTTTTCCCGTCTCACTTTGAACTCGTGATCCCTCGTAATTGATTCCTCCACTCCGGGAAAAAGCTTCTTACTATCCACCCAACTTTACCTCTCATGATTTTGTAGATCTCAATCAAGTCTCCCTTCAACCTCTGTCTTTCTAATGAAAGTAATCCTAATCTACTCAATTTCTCTTCAAAGCTAGCGCCCTCTGTACCAGGCAACATCTTGGTAACCCTCCTCTGCCCCTTCTCCAAAGCATCCACATCCTTTTGGTAATGTGACGACCAGAACTGTACGCAGTGTTCCAAATGTAGCCAAGCCAAAGTCGTATACAACTGTAACATGACCTGCCAACTCTTGTACTCAAAACCCCATTCAATGAAGGAAAGCATGCCATATTCCTTCTGGACCACTCTGCTGACCTGCGTCGCTGCCTTCAGGTAACAATTGACCTGAACACCCAGATCTCTCTGTTCATCAATTTTCCTCAGGACTTTTCCATTTACTCTATTGTTCGCTCTTGAATTGGATATTTCAAAATGCATCACTTTGCATTTGCCCGAATTGAACTCCATCCTTCATTTCTCCGCCCAATTCTCTAATCTATCTATATTCTGCTGCATTCTCTGACAGTCCCTTTTGTTATCTGCTACTCCACCAATCTTAGTGTCATTGACAAACTTGCTAATCAGACCACCTATACTTTCCTCCAAATCATTTATGTTTATCACAAACAGCAGTGATTCCAGCACGGATCTCTGTGGAACACCACTTGTCAGAGTTCTCCATTTTAAGAAGCTTACTTCCACTACTACTCTCTGTCTCCTGTTGCCCAGCCAGTTCTCTATCCATCTAGCTCGTACACCCTGGACTCTATGCGACTTCACTTTCTCCATCAGCATACAATGGGGAATCTGATCAAACGCCTTCTAAAGTCCCTGTATATGACATCTACAGTCCTTTCCTCCTCAATCAACTTTATCACTTCCTCAAAGAATCCTATTAAGTTTGTAAGACATGACCTCCCCTGCACAAAACCATGTTGTCTATCACGGATCAGCCCATTTTCTTCCAAATGGGAGTGGGTGCTATCCCTCAGTATCTTCTCCAACAGCTTCTTTATCATTGATGTCAGGCTCACTGATCTATAATTACCTGGATTATCCCTGCTCCCCTTTTAAACAAGGTGACAACATTAGCAATTCTCCAGTCCCCTGGAACCTCATTCGTGTTCGAGGATGCTGTAAAGATATATGTTAAAGCCCCAGTTATTTCCTCTCTCGCTTCCCTCAGTAGCCTGGGATAGATCCCATTCGGACCTGGGGACTTGTCCACCTTATGCCTTTTAGAATACCCAAAACATCCCCCCTCCTTATGCCAACAAATACATCATCTTTGATAACTTGTAAAATATTGGATATACTCTGTAAGAACATCTCTGGGATCCTACATGATAGTCTGTTGAAACAAAATGTTCCGTATGGAGTGCTAAATACCATGAGTTGACATGGCTATAAGAATATTTATAAGAAAGAACAATTTTATGGATAGCAGCAATCTTCCCATTATAATAGATATTGCCACACAAGATGGTTGATGCACTTGGACCAGAGACAAGAGGAATAGGTAAGAGGTGTGAACAGGAAGGGTACTCAAGAGGCAATAGGTCAGCAGTGTTTGTATCTTTTCCATGTGGCTGAGGGAGTTGTAAGGAGAAACTTGGTCTCATTGTGGACCGATCACTCACCCAGTGACTGAGTGAGAAAGACCCAATGTGAGTGGTCATGGTGATGGCAGGCTGCAGATCATGCAAGGTCAAAATCAGATTCATGGCCAAGAACTGAACCAAAGTCGTCAAGCCAAAGGCCCACCAATCTCTGAAATCGGAAATTAACATTCTCTGACAGAATTGCGAGGCTCACAACCAGCCTAGATTTGTGGAGTTAGAGACTTAGGGTAAAGGCAACTGTAAATATATATGAAGGCAATTTTAACTGGAGGAATAAAAGCTTTGAGGGAAGATTTTGTAGCAGGAAATAGTTCCATAAGGGTTCATGTTAGAGCCAGCATTAAGCTCCACTGCATTACGTATATTTCACAAAATCTAAAATTGGGAGACCAGCTGTAGAGCTGGAAGGGCACAGACGTATCATCGATATCTCCTAAAAATCTTTGTTGCAGTCTTCAAACAGCTAAAGTAACTTTTACTGAATTGCTTTCCTGTAATATATTATGTTTTGTTGAAACAAGAGCCTCCTCTTGTTCTGACTCACCATTGGTTGACCCTTGAACACTGTAAATAGACTCTTTGACCTAGGAGAAAGTGAGGACTGCAGATGCTGGAGATCAGAGTCGAAGAGTGTGGTGCTGGAAAAGCACAGCAGGTCAGGCAACATCTGAGGAACAGGAGAGTCGACATTTCGAGCATAAGCTCTTCATCAGGAATGAGCTTGAAACGTCGATTCTCCTGCACCTCGGATGCTGCCTGACTGGCTGTGCTTTTCCAGCACCACACTCTGAGACCCTTTGACCCGGTCAATGAGACTGAAATGGTGACTGTATCACAGTTCCTGGGATTCCCAACTCTGTCGCAGAGCTCTGTGCTACTTTACCTCTACCTCCCATCCCCATTACCCTGTAAAGACCAGGGTCTCAGGGCTTTACCTAATCAAACAAAAAGTGAATTCCTGTCAGCTGCTCAGGGTGGCATCTCCGAACTAATCTTTCTGCTGTTCAAACAGGGGACGCTAACAAGACTGGAGGCAGTGGAAGGGGGAAGGGGCTGTACAGATGGAAGGGGCAAAGGGTTAGGATTGAGTAAGAGGGACTGCATGTTTCTCAGGAAACACAGAGCAAAACTAATTGAAAGAAAGAGTGTGCCAATTTATTTATATTCCTTCTCTTCATTATGAAATGTAATCTGCAGTGTGGAAATCCAAACCTGGGAGTCACAGGGTTAATCTTAACAACCTCTGCTTGTGACAACCTCTGCTATGTCAGTTATTTATAACCGGATACTTCTAGTTTGAACCAGTAAAACTACAACCAAAAACCACCAATCTCTCTTTGAAGAGCTCTGATATTCTTGGATCATACATTCATAACAAAACAGATTTAATTACTATGGCTTTTCTTAGAACACGTAGGAAAATCGGTCTGATAGACCACCTGAGAGAGAGAGACAGAAGGAGACACAGGAAGTGAGAGAGACAAGTAGAAAGAGAGAGAGTGACAGTGAGAGAGAAGCAAAGACGAAAAAGGAGCACAAATCTGAAAGTGGCCATCTAAGAGAGAGGGAAAGAGTGAAAAGAAGAGAGGTGCAGGGAAAAGGATGGAGAACACTAATCAGAATATGTATGTGTGAGGCAACATGACAGAGATGGAGCACAAAATAGAAGCAGCTTATATTATGTCGAGTGAGAAAGTGAAAATGTGTGAATGGTGCAAGTAAAAACTGCATCAGGCAAAAGTGAAGGGAGAGGTCGAGGAAGGAGAGAGTGAGAAAGAGAAAGGAAACGAGAACGCAAGGAGGAAGAGCAAGAGCATGTGAGAGAGAGGAAGAGTGTGAGCAGGGAAAGAGTGTGAGCAGAGGAAGAGCGTGAGCNTGTGGGCAGAGGAAGAGTGTGGGCAGGGGAAGAGAAAGATTAAAAAAATGGATAAGGTGATGAGCAAGGGGAAGAGAGAAAGGGAAGTAAATGAGAAAGAAAGACAGTAAAGAAGAAAGGAAGGAAGAAACAGGAAAAGGAACAGAGAGAGAGAAAACAAGAGAACTAGACATAATTTATAGGATGTAAACAGGCCATTCATTCCTTCTGATCCATGCTAAATGTTACACTCCCCACATGACTCCCTACAACTCCAATGATCTCCTCCACTCAATACACAATGACTTTCTAATTCACTTCTTGATTGTCAATGGTTTTTGAAGAAAGCAAGCTAGAAAAAGAGTAGAGTTCTTATGGCATAATGGTATTGTCCCTACATCAGAACCAGTGGGCCAGGTTCAAATCTCACCTGCTCCAGAGGAGAGTAATAACATCTCTGAGCATGTAAGAGAGGGATTGTGCCATGATATTAAAGGTGCAGGCAAGGTATGTGAGATGTTGAGTTGACTGTACACCCAGCACCTCTGATGGAAGTGGGGTGCTGGCAGGATTTGACAGAATGATTATCAATGGTGCACTGCTTGAAGCCAGTGGACATTGGAGTGGGAGCCACACATTATGATGGGACCAAACACTGGAGCTGGTAATCGAGCAAATGAGGTGGGATTGAGTTCAGGACCGGAATTGAGCGGACAATGAGAATTGGAACAGGACCTGAATTGGCAGTCAACCATTGCTGAGTGCCAATAGGAGCATAGAGACCAAATGTGCAAAATGTCTCAGGGGGAGAGAAGGAGAAAACAGGTGGGACAGAGCTGGAGGGAAGGAAGTAGCGAACCGGAGGGAAAATGAGGGAGGGAAGGAGTGTGGGGCTGGGAGGAAGAAGACTAAATGTGAAGGAGATAGAGGGAGGGCTGAAGCAAAAGACACACCAGGATTTCAAATTGTTCACAACCAACAAAAACAACAGAAATTGCTGGGGAAGCTCATCAGGTCTGGTAGCATCTGTGGAGAGAAATCAGAGTTAATGTTATCCTGAGGAAGTGTCACAACCCAAAACGTTAATTCTGATTTCTCTCCGCAGATGCTGCCAGACCTGATGAGCTTTTCCAGCAATTTTTGTTCTTGTTTCTGGCTTGCGACACCCACAGTTCTTTCGATTTTTATTTCAAATTGCTCCACAAATAACTCAGGTATGTTGACTTCCCTTGCCCTTCTCTGGCTGAATCGCAGCCTTTCACTGCATTTCTTTGGGAGGGGGGGTGGGGAAGGGTTAACATCAGCTTTTCCCAGAGTCTTTCTGAGAATCGTGTGACATCAACAACATTCCCTGGCCTCAGAGTTTTCATTTAAAGTAGAAACCCCTACCACAACCCGTGCCCCCACTGACCACCCTTTGCCTGTAGCTGGGAGATTGAAGCTTGGACTTGAGGCAGTGGTATTACTAACCTTCCTGTATTGCACTGGATTGAAGATTAATTTCCAGGACACAGCCATGAGAGAAATCACACAGGTATTAAAGTCAACGTGGGTCATAGAGTTATACAGTAGTACAGCACAGAAACAGACCCTTCAGTCCAACTCATCCATACTGACCAAATATCCTAAATTAATCTAGCATTTGGACCATATTCCTCTTAACCCTTCCTATTCATATACTCATCCAGATCCCTTTTAAATGTTGTAATTGTACCAACCAACACCACTTCCTCTGGCAGCGTATCCCATACACACACCACCCTCTGTGTGAAAATGTTTCTTTTGAGATTCCTTTTAAATCTTTCCTCTCTCAGCTTAAATCTATGCCCTCTAGTTTTGGAATCCCCTATCCAAGGAAAGAAACCTTGGCTATTAACCCTATCAATGCCCCTCACGATTTTATAAACTTCTATAATGTCACTTTACAGCCTCCGATGCCCCAGGGAAAACAGCCCTAGCCTGTTCAGCCTCGCCTTATAGCTCAAATCCTCCAACCCTGGCAACGTTTTTGTAAATCTAATTCTGAACCCTTTCAAGTTTAACAACATCTTTCCTGTAGCAGGGAGACCAGAATTGAATGCAACATTCCAAAAATGTCCTGACCAATGTCCTGTACAGCCACAACATGACCTCCCAACTCCTATACTCAATGCACTGACGAAATTCTAGAACTCTCTCTCTCATGGCATTGTGATATACCTACAACAAATAGACTGCAGCAGTTCAAGACATCAACTCACCATCATCTTCTCAAGGGGCAACTTGGGATGGACTATAAATATTGACACGGCCAGTGACACACACATTCCGTGAGTGAATTAAAAATAGCTGTGTTTGCTTTCCAGTTGGTGTAGAAAGGCCTCATCATAGAAAAAGCTTTGGAAAAAGTCCAGTTATAAAATTGGCAACCTTTTAGGGGAGATGGTGGCACTGTGGCAATGTCGCTAGATTATTAATCCAAAGGCTGGTGCTTTCTGGGACATGGATTCAAAACTCACCGAAGCACCTGGAGGAATTTGGAATAGAAAGCATTCTCAATGACGGTGGCCATTCATCATCGTAAAAGTATAACTGGTTTGCTAAAGTCTTAGGGGAAGGGAATCTGCCATCCTTACCCTAGCTGGCCTATGTGTGACTCCAGACTGAAAGTAACATGACTAACTCTCAACTGCCCTCTGAAATGGCCAAGTCACTCAGTTTAGGGTGCAACAAGGGATGGGCAATGAATGTCAGCAACTTCCAAATACCATAAAAGAATAAAAACCAAAACCATTGGGAAGACACTGTGTTGCCAAGTCGGAATGGGTTGGACTTGGCCTAATCTTCATCATCGATGATGGACTTATCCCCGAAGTGTCGACTCTCCTGCTCCTCGGATGCTGCCTGACCTGCTGTGCTTTTCCAGCGCCACACTTTTCGACTCTGACTCTCCAGTATCTGCAGTCCTCATTTTCTCCTAATCTTCATCATGTCCTGTGCACCAATATTATTGACCCAACCCCGTGTGAATGAGGGAAACAGAATGATCTTACAGAAGTACAAAGATTGAGAGAAAGATAGCAGAATATGATAAATGTTATGGATGTGGAGATGATGCAAGATGGACAGACATGGAAGGAAGAAAGGCATTTGAAGAGATGATTGCTCCTTCTCTACCTGTGCATGGTCTTAAGCTACTGGGCGGCACGGTGGCATAGTGGTTAGCACTGCTGCCTCACAGCGCCAGAGACCCGGGTTCAATTCCCACCTCAGGTGACTGACTGTTTGGAGTTTGTAAATTCTCCCTGTGTCTGTGTGGGTTTCCTCCCACAGTCCAAAAACCTGCAGGTTAGGTGAATTGGCCATGCTAAATTGCCCGTAGTGTTAGGTGTATGGGAATGCGTCTGGGTGGGTTGTGGGTCGGTGTGGACTTGTTGGGCTGAAGGGCCTGTTTCCACACTGTAAGTAATCTAATCTACTCAGCCCTGTCATTAATATCTCGAACATTTGCCCCTCATCAGGCTCGCAATGCACATCCTTCTTTGACTCCCATCAGAATTCCACAGGAACACATAAAAGCCGGTTTTGTTTAATGAACTTTGAACACTGTGAAGTAATTTATAAAGTACATTGTGGAGGCTGTGCTGTCCTTTCTCTCTCAGTAATCAGTCATTTATCTGATCTCAGATGTCTGAATTATGAGATGCAGATTTGCACAGAGTGGAAGGAAGCCAGATAACCCTCACTATAAGCCCAGTTCATTTTGGAGAACATGAAAAATTAGAGCAGAAATATGTCATTTGGCCCTTTGAGCTGTTTTGCTGCCATTCCATAGGATCATGTCTGAATCTCCATATCATTTTCTGATTCTATGGTAAGCTGGAAATGAATATGTGGGAGAAGTATTAAAGAACTTAACAATAGGTTTAGATAAGAAAAGATGGGGAGGAGTCCCAATTGGAGCATAAATGTGACATGGAATGGTGGGCTGTATAGCCGGTTTCAGACTTTACGTCCCATTCAATGCCATTCACCAATCTGTTGCTCCCTTTTGTGTCCGAAACTGCTATCAATCTCAGTTTTGAATATTCTCAGAGGCTGAGCATCCATATTACTCTGGAGGGGAAGGCATTCTAAAGAATCTCCACTCTCTGAGGGAAGAGAATTGTCTTCACCTCTGTCCAAAATGGCTGACACTTTACTCTGAGATTCTTACGCCCTGGTTCCAGACACTCCAGCCAGGGGAAATATTTCAGCTTTTACAGGGAAGAGACAACCCAATAGCTAATTCAGAATGCAGATTGAGGAAGATGTGGTCAAGGATAGAGCCTTTCGCCTCCCATTATGTGAAATTATTGTATACTTGTGAACTGAATAAGAGATGCAAATTACTTGATGCTGACTTACTTGCCTGGATTTAATAACTTTAAATAATAAGTGGAAATTTCATAATTTTTTATTAACCTATCCTTCTAATCAGCCTGTTCAGAGATATTATTGCACACCTTTGGAGCAGTTTGACCTTGAACCTGGGCCTCTCAGTCCAGGAGTAGAGACGCTGCCACTGTGCCACATGAAGATGACTTCATTATTCCACATGGTTCTGATGAAGCTTGCTCCACTCTGTGATCTAGATCACTGCAGCTAGTTTATATCCATGGTTATTTGTGGGCGGCGCGGTGGCATGGTGGTTAGCACTGCTGCCTCACAGCGCCAGAGACCCGGGTTCAGTTCCCCCCTCAGGCGACTGACTGTGTGGAGTTTGCATGTTCTCCCCGTGTCTGCGTGGGTTTCCTCCAGGTGCTCCGGTTTCCTCCCACACACACAAAGATGTGCAGGTCAGGTGAATTGGCCATGCTAAATTACCCGTAGTGTTAGGTAAGGGGTAAATGTAGGGTTATGGGTAGGTTGCGCTTCGGCGGATCGGTGTGGACTTGTTGGGCCGAAGGGCCTGTTTCCACACTGTAAAGTAATCTAATCTAATTCCTTTTTAGTCCATGAAAAGTCACTCTCTTTTTTAAATTCATTTATGACACGGGGGAATGATGGCCTAGGCTGGGATTTATTGCCCATTCCTAATTGCCTTAGAACTGAGTGACTTGCTTGGCCATTCCTGAGGGCAGTTAAGAGTCAACCACATTGCCATTGTTCTGGAGTCACATGTAGGCCAGACCAGCTAAAGATGGCAGATTTCCTTCCCTAAAGGAGATTAGTGAGTCAGATGGGTTTATAAAATTGTTACGCAATTGCCATTTGACCTTTTAATTTCAGATTTTGCTTTGTCATTATTGAATTCAAATTTCATTTATCTGCCATGTCAGAATTTAAATCCATAGGCCCAGAACATTGGCCTGGTGGCGCTATATTACCAGTCATGTGACACTGACTTCCCCATATCAAATGGTGAAAGTTAAAGTTCAATAGTTTGTTTTTGGAATTATTGTTACAAGGTTAGATTAGATTAGATTACATTACAGTGTGGAAACAGGCCCTTCGGCCCAACAAGTCCACACCGACCCGCCGAAGCGAAACCCACCCATACCCCTACATTTACCCCTTACCTAACACTACGGGCAATTTAGTATGGCCAATTCACCTGACCTGCACATCTTTGGACTGTGGGAGGAAACCGGAGCACCCGGAGGAAACCCACGCAGACTCGGGGAGAACGTGCAAACTCCACACAGTCAGTCGCCTGAGGCGGGAAATGAACCCGGGTCTCTGGCGCTGTGAGGCAGCAGTGCTAACCAGGTGAAAGAACACGGAATCTTCAGCACAAAGGGAGGCCATTTGATCCGTCATGCCTCTGCCAGCTCATTGAAAGAGCTGGCCTAGCAATTGCACTCACCTTGCTCTTTCCCCATAGCCTTGCAAAGTTTCCCTGTGCTAAATATGCCCTGATTTTCCTTTTGAAAGTCACAATTCAGTCAGTTTCCAATCTTTTTTGGCCAGTGCATTTCCAGATCACAGTTCACGGTGTCGAACAAAAAAAACCTCTCATCTCCCCTTTGGTTCCTTTGCCAATAACATAAATTGGTTGCAGCCACACCCACCAGCTTTTCCTGATTTCATCTATCAAAACATGGGAGTTGCTGAATCTCTGAGACTTACAAATTTGCAACACAGCTGATAAAGTCCACGGTCATGAACTGCTGAAGTGAGATCATCAACAAACACCTCCCCCGCCGCTGCTCTGTCCCTGGCTTGCTGATTTCCCATGGACAGTGTAGCTGAGATTTCAGAGTGCTTATCAGGGGGTGTTGTGTTCAGACACTGGAGACAGCTTCCATTTGTGTGCTGCAGGTCATAAGATCATAAGGCATAGCGGCAGAAATAGCCATTCAGCCCATCCGCCCCGCCATTCAATGACATCGTGGCTGCTTTGATCATCCTTGACTCCACTTTTCTGCCTTTTCCCTGTACGCCTTGACTACCTCACTGACTAAAGATCTGTCTCTCCACCTTGAATATTCTCAATGATCCAGCCTCAACAGCCCTTGTAGTAAAGGATTCCACAGATTCACTACCCTCTGAGTGATCAAATTCCTCAGAAAAATCTTGTATGTTTCAATAAGGGCAGCTCTCATTCTTCTAAATTCCAAGGAGTACGGGGCCAGCCTGCTAAACCTGTCCTAATTTTTACCAGTTTTGATACAGCCAATGTACTTTGCTAGTTATTTCAGAAGGCAGTTAAGAATTAACTACATAACTGTCGGTCTGGAGGCACATGCAGGACAGACCAGATAAGGAACACGGGGGCTCAGTGGTTAACACTGCTGCCTCACAGCGCCAGGGACCTGGGTTCGATTTCAGCCTTGGGTGATTGTGTGGAGTTTGCACATTCTTCCCATTCTGCGTGGGTTTCCTCTGGGTGCTCTGGTTTCCTCCCACAATCTAAAGGTGTGCAGGTTAGGTGAATTGGCCATGCCAAATGGCCCGTAGTGTTAGGTGCATTAGTCAGAAGGAAATGAGTCTGGGTGGGTTACTCTTTGGAGGGTCAGTGTAGACTTGTTGGGCCAAATGGCCTGTTTCCACACTCTAGGGAATCTAAGCTAAAAAACAGTTGCTGTTCTCAAAAGTAAAAGGCATTGTAGATTTCGGCTGGATAGTGAGGTTGTACAACATGATAAGATTAATAAGGAGGAAGTACTAGATGCATTACAGGTGTTAAGGTGTAAATCCTCAGGGCCTGATGGGATGTATCCCAGGCTGCTATGGGGGTTAAGGGAGGAGATTGCTGGAGCCCTGCTGGAGATATTTCAGACTCCACTGGCCACAGGTGAAGATGACTGAAGGATGGTGAATACAGATCCTTTGTTCAAGAAGAGCAGCAGGGATAAGCCAGGTAATTATGGAACTGTTAGTCTGATGTCAACAGTAGGAAAATTATTGGGAAAAACCTCAGAAGGAATGATTGATCAGCACTTGGAAAAGTAGGCATTGATCAGGGATAGTCAGCATGGATTTGTTGGAGGGAGATCCTGACTGACTAATTGAGTTTTTGGAAAGGGTGACTAAACATATTGATGAGGGGGTAGTGCAGTTAATGTGGTTTACATGGGCTTCAGTAAGGCCTTTGACAAGGCTCCCCCACGGAAGGCTGGTCCAGAAGGTAAGAGTCCATCAGATCCAAGTCAAAGTGGCAAGCTGGATCCAAAAGTAGTTTACAAATAGGAGGCAAAGGGTAATAGTGGAGGGCTGTTTCTGTGATTGGAAACTTGTGAAGTGAGCTTGCAGATGACACAAAAATAGGTGGATGCTGTTGATGGTGAGAAGGATGATCTGAGATTACAATCTGATATTGATTGGCTGGCAAATTGGACAGAGTAATAGTAGATGAAAATTAATCCTGACAAGTGTGAGATAATGTATTTTGGGATGTCTACTAAGGGAAGGATATACAGAAGGAACAGGGGATCCCTGGGAGTACTGGGAAACTAATGGACCTTGGAGTACAAGTTGATAGATCCCTGAAGGTGTCAGCACAGGTAGACAGGGTGGGGAAGAAGGCACACAGGATGATTGCCTTTATTTGGTGAGGGACGATATAGGAGCAATGAAGTCTTGTTACAACTTCATAAAACATTGGTTAGCCTGCAGATGGAACACTGTGTGCAGTTCTGGTCTCCTCACTATCGGAAGAACATGATTACGCTGGAAAGGGTGCAGAGGAGATTCACCAGGATGTTGCCTGGGTTGGAAAACTCTCAGTTATGAGGAGAAATTTGATAGGCTGAGTTAGCTTTCCCAGAAACAGAGGAGGCTGAGAGGGATCTGGCTGAGGTATACAAAATGATGAGAGGCATAGACAAGGTAGATTGTGAGGATCAGGTAATTATGGAACTGTTTGGAACTCAGACATGTCTGAGACCACAGGGAATAACTTTCAGGTAAGGTGTGAGGGGTTTAGAGGGGATCTGAGGAAATATTTTTGCATTCAGTGGGTGGTAGATATATACTGAGAGGTAGTGGAGGTAGGCACTCTCACAATATTTGAGAAGCTAATTAAAATGCTATGGTATAGTAGGCTATGGATGGGTTCAGGTGAATGAGATTAGTATAGTTTGGTGTTTGTTGTTCAGCGGTGGGCCATAGGGCCTGTTTCTATGCTCCATGAGTCTCTGTCTCTCTCTTTCTCTATAACCCTGTAATACTGCCCCAATAGATGCTGTTCACCCCTCAATGTTAAATCTAAATACTGCTGTGTACAAGTTTGCCCCTAAACACTACCCTCCCTTTGTCACTGCCCCTTCAATGTTGCCTCCAAACACCGACCCCTTCAAGTTTGTCCACAAATACTGCCCTCCCTTTGATGTTGCCCCCCCAAACACATCCCCTCTTTAACTGTGCCCCTAAACTGCCTCCCCTTCAATGCTGTCCCCTAAACACTGCCTCCATCAAATGAATTGGGGAAATTAATTGAAGAGTTCACTTGACAGCTTTTATTTACAGTAGTAAAGGACATTTATTGATTGCACTCAAGATATTATCAAGTTTACATGTACCTCAGACAATATAATAATAAAAATGTATTTTTGTAATGGACATCTAACTCCAGGACTGATCACAGCTTTGACTTTGCATTCATTGGCAGTGAGCTATGGTTTTTTCAGTTGGGAATGTTTTAATTGTATCCGTGGGAGGTGAATCTGAGGTGCTGTATGTCTGAATCTGTCCCACGTTCTGATTTCAAGCTTAATCAAGCACAAAACCAGAGTGCCAAAGTTCTGATTCATCTCTTGGAAAAGTTCTGCTGCGTTAACATCACGGGAACATTTGAAGGAAAGATTCAATTTGTTAATCGTTCAGAGCGTAACTCACTGAGACAGGCATATAGGAGTGGTCCTCAAACAATTGAAGCACAATTATTCCTGTGGTTTCTTTTATCCCAATCCTCCTTTTCCAGCCAATTTTCTCATGTCCTAGATTCTCTTAAAAAGTGTTCCAAAGACCAGGTTTCACCCGTGAGTCTCTCCTAGTGAACAGTCTGAGAATCACAAAGGGTTAGGTTGTGCATGTAGCAACATCAAGTGGATAGATGAAAGTCTTTGTGGTTTAAAAGAGATTGTTATTAGGAAGACAACATTGTATGCCAGTTTTTAACGATTAGCAATATAAGAACAAAGAGGATGTGTTACAATACTGAGCACAGATGAGGCCACACCTGGAGTTCTGTGTGCTGTTCTGATCTCACTTATGGAAGGGCACATTTGCATTAGATAGAGTGTAAGCACTAGGTACACTAGGCTGTTTTCTGGTAAGGGGATGCCCCAAAGGAAGAGGTAGAGTAAAGTGGCCCCTAATACCTGGAATTTGAAAGAATGAGAGGTGACCTCAATAAAACATGTAAAATTCTCGCAGGACTTCAGAGGTTGGAATGTGAGGAAATGTTCCCCACAGCTGTGACATCGAGAATTTTGGGGTTAATTTCTCAGAATAAGGGTTTAAGTCGATAATGAGGTTCACTCAAAAGGAGTTCTCTGCCTCATGTAACTGCGGAAGCTCACTTTTGAATATAGGTGCTTGAAAGCTAATGGAACTAAGGTACATGGAGATAGTGTGAGAAAATGGCGCCGGGGCAGAAGATCAAAGCAGTTTTCAATGGCCAAATGGTCTACTCCAGATCGTATTTCACATGTTCTCATGTGGTCAACGGTGGGATTAGGGGAGGGAGGAGCAAATTTGGTGCTCGTGCCCATTTGTTCTGTTTACAACAGACAGGCTTGTAAATCAGGAATTGGAAGAGAGGAAGGAGTTCAGGAAAATTGTGATTGCCAAGGAACCGATGCTGTGTGAACTGTTGGAGGTGCAGGCTGATAAACCTCAGGCCCTGGTGGAGTTCATGCTAGAAACAAACGACTGGTGAGATTTTAATAGGGTTATTGTTGATACATTGACTTTCATTCTCCAAACCTCCTCAGCTTTGGAAGTTTCCATTGGATTCAAAACACAGGGGAATGAAGGAAATCATTCACTCCACCACTCTTTGCTACCAATTACTGCGGCCCTCATGGTTTTGCCCCCTGGTTTTGCAAAGGTTTGCCCTCTTAGTATTTAACCAATTTCTATTTGCAAAGATTTATGGTGAACCTTCTCTTGTTGCCATCATAGCAGCACATTCCAGACCACATAAACTCACTGTGTAAAAATATCCTCTACCTCTCCCCTTCTCTTTGTCCTTCACCAACCATCTGCAGCCTATCCCTTCTGGTCACCGAATCCCCTTCTTTTAAAAAAGTGTCTTTCCTTAGTTATCCTGAGCCTATTTAGTCAAAAAGTAAATTCCCATGTTCATTTGGAAGGAAGTTATTTGGGACTCTATGCCTGGCCAGGCTGCACTCATATCCTTTGGGAATGCTGACAATTCACTGGGCCTTTCTGTCACCATAGCAACATTAAAGGTAATCATTTTGCTAATTGTGAGGCTAAATAAAATATCATAAAGCTGAGGTGCTGGGAATTAGCAGGATAATCTCTGGTAAAGTCATTGTATAGTGTCAATAAATAACTGGAATGTCTAAGATGAAGCAGCAGTCAGTTTCCTAATTAATGCTTACAAGTGCTTCAGAGATAGCAGGCAGTCTAGCCTATTACCAGCTATACATTCTACAACATGCAGAGCCATGTAATTTGCAAATGAAAAAAAAACTCTAAAAACTTAATGGTAAATTGGCCTGTTTTTGATATCAAACAGATGGCAAGAGAAAGAGAGGAGAAGAACTGTGTTGGAAGATTTATCCATGAGTTAGGATCGGACTGACCTTTGTATTCACCAGGAACCACCCGGTCTAAATTGTCTGCTGGATTTCTGGCCTGTTGCCATTACTGTTAATCTTGTCGCAGCTTCAAAGACCAGATTACAACAGCTACTGCAACTGCAAGTGAATGTTCAGTCTAGTTGCTGGCTTATAACTGATATTGAAGGCATTTCCTCCCCACCCACCCCTTCCAGAGGACTCTTGCTCAGCAGAGCTTGATGGAATGGGCCTACATTAACACTTTCTGTCCTTAAAGTTTAGTGGACATCTCTTTTCTCAATTCATTCACAGGACGTGGGTGTCGCTGGCTAGGCCAGCATTCGATACCCATCCCTAATTGCCAGAGGGCAACTTAAGAGTCAACCATATTGTTGTGATCTGGAGTCACACGTAGGTCAGACCAGGTAAGGGTAACAGTTCCTTCCCTAAAGGACGTTAGTGAACTAGATGGGTTTTTGCCTCACAATCAGCAATGGTTTAATGGTCATCATTAGACTCTTAATTCCAGATTTTCATTGTCATGGCAGGATGTGAACCTGGCTCCCCAAAACATTACCTGGGTCTCTGGATTAATAGTCTACTGATAATACCACAAGGCCATTATCTCCCCTCATCTCCAGAAACAAGGAGAGCATCAGCAAGAGAAAATATAAGAAACATGTTCAGGAGTAGGTCTGAAACCCCTTGACAAAAGCCCTTCATATTTCATGTCAGGGCTAGTCTTCTGCATCAGTCCAATTGCGTGCCTTGCCTGTGAATTCCTTTCAGGTCCAGAAACCCATTGATCTCAAGCTTGAATGTATTCATCAGTTGAATGAACACAGCTCCCTAGGGTGAAGAATTTCAAAGATCCACGATGTTTGATGTGGAAATTTCTCTGCTTTTTTCTGCCCCTTGTCCAGACACTACCACCCCCTAGTTTTAAATTCTCTAGCCCAGGAGAAATCAGCCTCTTAAGCATCTACCCAATAAAGCAGCCTCTCAGAATTTGATGGATTTCAATGAGATTCTTTGAAATTCCAAAGAATGTAAGCGCATTCTGCTCAATCTCTCTTTGGAGGTCAATCCTTTGATGATATGGCTAACCAATGCCACTTTATGGCCTATTTCTTTATCCCTCTGGTTCTTGTCCCAATCTCTGCAGGTGAGCAGGACTCAGAGGCAGAGCTCTATGTTCCTGTAAATGGACTCTGGCTCATTGTGAGGATACAGCAATTCAGGCAGCATCGAGGAGCTTCAGCAAAATCGACGTTTCGGGCAAAAGCCCAGGGCTTTTGCCCGAAACGTCGATTTTGCTGAAGCTCCTCGATGCTGCCTGAATTGCTGTGCTCTTCCAGCACCATTGATCCAGAGTCTGGTTTCCAGCATCTACAGTCATTGTTTTTACCTCATCGTGAGGATAGCCAGAAACTGAGGCTGGAGAACATGAGCAAGTGATCATTCTCTTAGAGAAAACACCAGAAATCCCAGCCCAGTGCGAAGGGAGGGTGGTCCTTTCATTATGGATCATCTGCACTCCCTCCCAGGAGCTGATTGTTCACCATCTGTAACTCCCCCCGCTCCCCCAGCTCCAGGGTCTGGCTGGCTGTGGGTCAGGAGAACACATCAGTTAAATGGAGAAAAAACTGCAGAAAGCTGCAACACACAAGGACTTGATTTTGACTTTGATTTATTTTATTGTCACATGTATTTCATTATAAATTACAGAGGAAAGTGCTGTATAGTGATGCCACTCTCCAGCGCCATCTTAAAACACAGAAGAATAAACCAAAACATGGGATATGAAGGCAGAAAGATGAGGGAAATGTGTTCACCTTTATAGTCCCTCTTGTTAAGTGCTTCATCCTGGGCCATGGGCCTGGTGGTTAGGCACAAGACTAACCACTCCTCAGCATTAACTCGCCTCCACCGACGATGCCCTTATCACTGTGAGTCCTCAGATGGGGCTGATGAAGGGCTTATGCCCGAAACATTGATTCTCCCTTTCCTCAGATGCTGCCTGACCTGTTGTGCTTTTCCAGCAACACACTCTTGACTCTGAGTCCTCAATGGATCCCGTCAGTGCAGACGCTACTGATGCTATCAGGCCCAAACTCAACTCTATTGCTGAGATGTCTGCTTCGGGCCCACCCCGCTGGTGCAGCCCCTACGCAGGGGTATTTGTGCATGGAACAGAAAGCTAGCACACAAGAGCAGCAGGTAATCAGGAAGCTTCATGGAATGTTGTCCATATTTCAAGGGGGTTGGAATATAAGATGCTGGCGAGACCTTATTTAAGTGGGGCAGCACAGTGGCTCAGTGCTTAGCACTGCTGCCTCACAGCGCCAGTGACCTGGGTTCAATTCCAGCCTCGGGTGACTGTGTGGCGTTTGCACATTCTCCCCGTGTCTGCATGGGTTTCCTTCGGGTGCTCCGGTTTCCTCCCACAGTTGAAAGATGTGCAGGTCAGGTGGATTGGCTGTGCTAACTTCCTGAGAATACAGAGGAACCCTGATTATCCCAAGGACACAGGTGGTGAGTATTTAGTTCGGTTAATAAAATTCCAGATAATTGAATGTAATCTGATATTTGGATAATTGAGGTTCCTTTGAACATTGAAGGGTGTTGCATGTTCCATGGTGGACTGTCTTGCTCTCTAGGCCAGGTAAGACTTGAGAAGCCAACTTATGTGTTGCTCACCAATCTTGTCTCCATCAAATCAGTCCCTGTCCTTCTTGGTGCTGGATCCAATGACCTTCATTGGAAGTATTCAAAGCTGTGGCCACTTGAGTGGCAATTGAATCAGCAGTGAAGTCAGTGTTCCTGGAAGGCTGTCTGATCTCTTTCTCTCTCTGTTTGATGAGGTTTGCAGGATATTGACTTGAAATTTCTTTGAGGGGTTGTCTCTACGGCTGTTTTTGGGCTTAGGCTTGAAATGGAAGCACAGTTTTGATTGATCGAGCCTAATGCCTGTATGATGGTCAGCACTGGGCATGTTTCCAAGTGTGCAGGACAGTCACATAGTGCACCAGGATGGAGTCTCTCAGGTGCTGGCATTTGAATTAGAGCTGCAACCATTTCATCTCGAAGCAATCCGTTTGTTGAAAGAGGATGTTGTGTTGGCTATGGGCAGCTAGTTTTCTGCAGAGCTCCAACAGTCGACATCCAATCCTATTGCAGTTATTAACACCATAACTTCCTGGCTCTCACTTCCATGCCAGGCTGTCATGACCAACGCTGGCGATGAAATTGCCAAGTATGACAATTTTGTTGGTTCATTCTAGATGTGGTCATGGAAGTCTGTGTTGAACTTATCTTTGTAAACTGGGCTAACCTTTAGAATTGGAGTAGAAGCACTGATGATAGATACTGCTACTGGTCTTGATTGGAGAATTGGAGGGATATGATGCATTGAGAATGGCCAACTGTGAGTATAAGTGCTGGCCAGCATTTATTTTTTTTTAGATTAGATTACTTACAGTGTGGAAACAGGCCCTTCGGCCCAACAAGTCCACACTGACCCGCCGAAGCGCAACCCACCCATACCCCTACCATTACCTCTTTAACCTAACACTACGGGCAATTTAGCATGACCAATTCACCTGACCCGCACATCTTTGGACTGTGGGAGGAAACCGGAGCACCCGGAGGAAACCCACGCAGACACGGGGAGAATGTGCAAACTCCACACAGTCAGTCGCCTGAGTCGGGAATTGAACCCGGGTCTACAGGCGCTGTGAGGCAGCAGTGCTAACCACTGGGCCACCGTGCCGCCCACTATCCTTCAGCCAACATCACAAAAACAAATGATCTGATCAATACCACATTGCTGTTTGGCGAGGCCTTGCTGTGTACAAATTGGTTTCTGAGTTTTCCACATTTCAGTCGCTTAGCAAGATACATTTGTAAGGGGACTACACACAATAACTTGCTATGGTCACCTGACTTCTGCTGTGCTTGCTTTCAGTTTTGGGAAAGAACGATGACCAGATCATGCTTTTTTTTTTGCGTCAAAGCCTCCTAACACGGCCAGGAGTAGACCCAGAACATTAGGCTGAAAGAATCCTGGGTTCAGGAAAAGTGGGCAGTCAATAAAAAGAAGCAATCAGAAACTGTCAAGAGTTGAATACCATTCAGAGGATGACACTGCAGCCAATTAGTATCATGGCTAATTGAAGAGGTCAAGAATTAATGAATTCCATGACAATTGAAGATGACAGCTCTGAATGTGAGCAAGCCTGGGGACTCGAACTGGCACTGCTTGATTGGGAATAGGGATGTCATGGTGTCATGTTTTTGACAGGTTCATAATCATCACCTTTAAAATGCATCACACCAGAGCAGACATTGTAAAAGCTGACATCTTGACTCCCTGCTTGTTACAGTCTCTCAAATTGGCACATCTCTCATATCAATGCAGTGTTAACAGTCACACCATTAATGTCTGCAGTAATACTCTATTTAAACTCCACACCCTTTCTGTCTTTTAAACTGTTCACTTCTCTCCTTTCCACATCCTCCTCTTTATTTATATCTATTTATTTGTCTATTTATGAAGAGGAAAGTGACAGACACCTGAAGATGCTCAAGGACACCCTCAGGAGAACAGGGTACGATGCTCAACTCATCGATCGCCAATTCCAATGTGTTATGGTGAGAAACTGTAATACCTTCTCAGGAGACAGACATGAGATGCAACTGATAGGGTACCTGTCATTGTCCAGTGCTTCCTGGGAGTGGAGAACGACGCCATGTTCTTTGCAACCTGCAACAAATCAACAGTGAGGACGAGCACCTCGCCAAGACCTTCCCCATATCGCGACTTCTCACCTTTAAACAACCGTCAAACCTCAAACAGATCATTGTTCGCAGCAAACTGCTCAGGACAACATCAACACAACACCATACAACCCTGTCATGGCAACCACTACAAGACGTGTCAGAATGTTGACACAGATGCCACCATTACAGGTGGGGACACCTCCCACCATGTATGCGGCAGGTACTCATGTGATTCAGCCAACATTGTCTATCTCATACACTGCAGGCAAGGATACCCTGAGGCATGATACATTGGCGAGACCAGGCAGAGGCTACGACAACTGATGAATGGACAATGCACAACAATTGCCAGACAGAGATGTTCACTCCCAGTCGGGCTTCACTTCAGTGGTCATGGAGATCGGCATTGGATCTTTGGGTGACCATCCTCCAAGGTGGACTTTGGGATATGCAACAACGCAGAGTGGCCGAGCAGAGGCTGATAGCCAAGTTCAGTACACATGGGGATGGCCTCAACCAGGACCTTGGGCTTATGTCACACTGCAGGTGACCCCATAACATTATATACTCTCTCATACACACACTCTCTTGCATACTCAAACACTCACACCCATGCGCACACCCTCTCACAGGCTTACTCTCTCACGCGCGGGCGCGCACGCACACACACACACACACAGACACACACACAGACACACACACACTCACTCACTCTCTCCCATGCACGCACATACAGATATAAGTCTGTGTGAGGCACCTTTCGATCATGGCTGACCATAGGTTGCATCGTCATTGTTCTGGTTTACTGCTTCCCTGAAGTAACATTGCTTGTGACTGAAGAGACTAATGCATGAGTGACAGTTCCGGTTGCAGAGGTCCCATCTGTATGTGGTTGTTGATCTGCTCGAGCTGCTGCACTCCTTCCTTCGTGCCCGCTTGTCTGCTGCAGCGCTCCTCGGGTTCTTTCCCCTTGTTTCAGGTATTGGTTCAGGGTAAATTTGCATTTGCAGAATTATATTTGCAGATACATTATATTTTGCTCGAATAGTGCACAATCTGCAAGTAGTCAATCCAAATAATATGCTATAAATTCCTACTTTGGAAATAAAACCAGTCTGATTCAAGACTAGGATACAGACAGACTCTAACCTCACACCTTTATGCATTTTCTGAGCTGAGATGTCACTTTTTAAAAATAAAACCTTAAGTTATCTCATGAATGTGACTTAAAAGAAGTTCTGGGATTTACATATTAATGAATCGAAACCTGCTACCCATTCTAGAAAATGAAAGAGTTAAGAGCAATCTAGGTTTGTTCAATATATCATTTCAGTTGCATGACACTGTGATCTTTTGCTATAAATTCTATGTCTTATGATCCTGCCCCCTAGTTACTTGATGAAGGAGCAGCGCTCCAAAAGCTAGTGCTTCCAAATAAACCTGTTGGACTATAACCTGGTGTTGTGTGATTTTTTAACGTTGTCTACCCCAGTCCAACACTGGCTTCTCCACATCATTTATTTATATTGCACTTGCCCCCTCGCCTTAAAACCACACTCCACTTCATTTATTATTTCACTCCCAACTCTTTTAAAAAGTCTATTACTCTCTACTCTGTTCAACGCTCCACTTCCTCTCTCAGCTGCATGACTAATACTCCGTGCATACCTTCATTTAAAATTACACTCCACGTGGTGCTCCAATGCAGGAAGGAAGTTTCCGATGACCGGGGGTCACAGTGTCAGGGTACTGGAGTGGGCCACTTAGGACAGAGATGAGGAGGAATTACTTCAGCCAGAGAGTGGGTAGAATTATGGGTGGCACAGTGGCACAGTGGTTAGCACTACTGCCTCACAGCGCCAGAGACCCGTGTTCAATTCCCGCCTCAGGCGACTGACTGTGTGGAGTTTGCACGTTCTCCCCGTGTCTGCGTGGGTTTCCTCCGGGTGCTCCGGTTTCCTCCCACAGTCCAAAGATGTGCAGGGTCAGGTGAATTGGCCATGCTAAATTGCCCGTAGTGTTAGGTAAGGAGTAAATGTAGGGGTATGGGTGGGTTTCGCTTCGGCGGGTCGGTGTGGACTTGTTGGGCCGAAGGGCCTGTTTCCACACTGTAATGTAATGTAATCTAATCTAATCTAATTCTCCACTACAGAAAGCAATCTAATCTAATCTAATTCTCCACTACAGAAAGCCAACACATTGAATGTTTTCCAGAAGGGGTTAGATAATGGTTCTTAGTGCTAAGTGGATCAAAGGAAATGGAGAGAACTGGCAAATGAGTTGAATGATTGATCATGATCATAATGAATGGCTGAGCAAGCTCAAAAAGGGTCAAATAGCCAACACCTACTTCAGTTTTCTATGTTTTCTGGGTTTACTGATCATGGACAGCAGATGTCCTTTACGGAAGGAAACTACCATCCTTACCTGGTCTGGCCTACATGTGACTCCAGACCCACAGCAATGTGGTTGACTCTTAACTGGTCCCTGGGAAATTAGGGATGGCCAATAAATGCTGGCCTAGTCTGTGATGCCCTCATCCTGAAAATGAGTTAAAGTAAAGGATGCTCAGTGCTCTTGCAGGAAGTAGAGGTGGGGTCAACTACAGTGAGAAAATTACCACTTCTTTTTCCAGCTCGCAAGTCTCTGCCTGCTCACCCACAGATGACACAAGATCCTGTTTCACAGTTGAAACTGATCGCTGGATTGCATGTCTGACAGCTGACATTGAGACTCAGGTTAAACAACCTTGGGTCATGCTTCCCCTTGTAGATTGCTCCAATGAATTCTTCAATCTCTGCCCATTCACAAAAATAATCTGAATGTCTCCTATACACTCTATGTTCTTCATTCCAAAGTTGCATCAGATATCTGAAGGGATGGTGCAGGGAGGGAGGGATTCCGGTATCTGGATAACTGGGGTTCTTTCTGGGGAAGGTGGGACTTCTATAAACAGGATGGTCTAACCTGAACCTGAGGGGCACCAGTATCCTTGGGGGGAGGTTTGCTAGTGCTCTTGGAGGGGGGGGGGTGTTTAAACT
>NC_057729.1:52767333-52772125 GCF_004010195.1 Chiloscyllium plagiosum
AGTTCATGGAATGCCCTGGCAGTAGCAGTGGTGGACTCTCCCTCTTTATGGGCATTTAAGCGGGCATTGGATAGGCATATGGAGGATAGTGGGCTAGTGTAGGTTAGGTGGGCTTGGATCGGCGCAACGTCGAGGGCCAAAGGGCCTGTACTGCACTGTATTTTTCTATGTTCTATGTTCTATGTTCTATGAAGGAAGGAATCAAAATTCAGGTCAGCATCTGAATCTGAACTTCCCCTCACCCCTTCTGATCATTGTCATGTGGTGGGAAACATGTTTGAAATTCTTTTTAACAGAACGACATTTCCCTTCTTCATTAAATTAAGATCATGCAGAATTTGTTCAACGCCCCCAGTCTGAGAGCTTAATTCGTGGAATGCCAAAGGTTTTGTGAACGAAGACGATAAAAGTAGAGAGCTCCATGAAATGAATTACAGCTGACCTTTCACTTCAAAACTGCTCCACTCAAATTCCTGAGGATGGAAGTCCCATTGCAATCGGCACGTGCAACAGTGACAGAAAACCCAACTCACTGGACTGAATCAGTCTGTGCTTTCCTTTCCCCAAATTTATAGTGCGTTCCATGTCAGGAAGTACCACTTCAATAAAGAATGGGATGCAAGTAGAAATTAGACCTTGTGTCTATTCTAGAATCCTCTGAACATCCTGATGCTTTAGAGCCAACAACATACATTGAAATGTAGCTCCTGAATTAATGTGGGAGAAAGGGCAATTAATTTACACACAGCAAGCTCTGATGAATGGCAATTGTTACTTGAGGGTTCACTATTGCCTGCAACACCCCAGTCAACTTTCCTGCTCTTCTTCAAATTAACACAATATAATTGTTAGCTTCCATCTGAGAAAGGACCACTGAGTCATAAAGTCACACAGCACAGAAACAAATGCTTCAGTCCACACTGACCAAGGTTCCCAAACTAAACCATCCCATTTGCCAGCACTTGGTCCATATCCCTCTATACATTTCCTATCCATGTATCCATCTAAATGTCTTTTAAATGTTGTATCTGTACCAGCCTCCACCACTTCCTCTGGCAGCTCATTCCACTCTCCGAAAACATCCCTCAAGTCCCTTTTAAATCTTTCCCCTCTCACTTAAAACCCTCGCCCTCTAGCTTTGAACTCCCCTACCCTGGGAAAAATAATGTTGCTATTAATCTTATCTATGCTTTTCTGTAAGGTCATCGCTCAGCCTCCGACGCTCCAGGGAAAAAAGTCCCACTTATCCAGCCTCTCCTTGTAATGCTCACTCTCCACTCCTGATAACGTTCTTGTCAATCTTTTCTGCACCCTTTCCAATTTAATAATATCCTTCCTATAGCAGGGTGAATGGAATTAGACACGGTACTCTAAAAACATCTCACCTGGAAGACAGCACCCCTGACACCCCTGGAGTGTCACCTAGTCCGTGTTCTGATGAGCCCAGAACCATCTAACTCAGATGCAGTCTGGTGGTACTCACTGAACTGAAATCCAACCCCCCCTTTAAAATTCAGCTCCTCCAGTGACGTGAAGCATTTCATTGACTCTCTTGAATAAGAGAAGGGTGTTCCCCACAGTGTCCCGGCTGCTACTCCTTTCACCTTAAAAGAAATGATCCAGTCGTGCATTCATTTGCGACTTGTGGGATCTTGCTGTGCACAAATTGCCCGTGACTACTGCTTCATGCACAGTGATTAAACGTCAAAAATAATTTGTGCACTTCATCAGGGTTCCCTGAGAATGTAATAAGGTGCTATGTAAATGCAGGTTTGCCCTTTCTACCTCCACAATGGAATTCACAGACCCAAATAATCTTTAATTCATTACAATCCATTAGCGTAGTCATCACTGTTTGAATTACACTGCAGGGACTCATTCATTTCAGTCGTACCCCAATTGTTAATAGGTATTAATCACATTACAATTAGCATTTTATTCATTACGGTGAACATTTTTAATCATATTACAATGATTTACTTCCAACGTGGAACTGCAGTTCTGAGAATAGCAACATGTATTTTAATGTCGATTGTATGGTTGATATTTTGAAAGGATTTGAGAGGAGGGATTTTTAGCCTATAGTCTGTAACTTTGATTAGGAAATAGTGTTGCGAGTAGTCAAAGGCAAAGATGTGTGTTGGAGAATACAGGTTAGTGGGATTTAAGGCTCAGGTCACAGAAACATAGAAAATAAGTGAAGGAGGGGGCCATTTGAGACTGGTCTTCACTCAATGTCATCATAGCAGATCCTACCCTGTTCCTACTTTCACCCTTTAATCCTTTAAGCCTGAAGGACCTGATCTATCCCCTTCCTGATAATAGGGGGAGGCAATGCCTAATGGTATTATTGCTGCACTGCTAATCCAGAGAGCCAGAAAACATTCTGGGGACCTGTGTTCGAATTCAATAAAAATCTGGCATTAAACAATCTAATGTCAGGGAAAAACCCATCTGACTTGGCTAGGAGGGAAACTGCCATCCTTACCCGGTCCGGTCTACACATGACTCCAGACCATATACTAATGTGGTCGACTCTTAACTGCCCTCTGCGCATTTAGGGATGGGCAATAAGTGCCGGCCTAGATAGTGACGCCCTCATCCCAGACGTGAATAAGTTTGAAAAATGGAGTTCAGGGAACCATGAAATGTATTGGACAAATCCAGCAGTTGAGGTGACATCTTTTCCACAGATTGGAGCATCAGAGAGCTGGGGAGAAGACTTTGATGGGAGTTAATTCCTGCTGCAGGGACCTTCAGGCAGTTAACTAGCCAGCAGGATTTAGCATCCCCTCCCCACACATCCTTCGGCCCCACATCCCCACTCCCCCAGGAGCAGGAACCTCAACCCCTGAGAGTTATTGGCTCATCACAGCTCACAAGCTCTCCATTGCATATCCATGTCAGCAGGAGAGATAGCTGCACCTGACAGAAGACCAACACCCCGGGAGCCAGTAGGAGTGAGGGCTGGATTGGGTGGGAGGGGATGGGAGGGGTGGGGGAGGTAAAGGGTCTGAGGAGGTCTGACCACTCCTCTCCCCGACTCAGTCTGAAAGGTCCTGTGACTGGGATAGCCTTTACCCTGTACCCTTCCAGGAACTTGTGATCGCTTTACTACATTTACCAAAGGCAGCAGGATGAGGCCCTGCAGTTGGCACGAAGTAGCATTGCACCATCCCTGGCACAGACTTAACAGGGTGGAGGCTGGAAGTTGATAAGACTCCTAACCTCCCCTTCCACCCCACCCCTCCAACACCTCGCTCACTGCTGACCGTATCACCGGGCTACGCACTCAGCTCCTCTCATCATGAGGAAGCATCTCCTTAGCTGCCATCCATACTGAGTAAAAGTGGGCAAGAGTAAACTCCTTCTCACCCAGATGGTGTTGCTGTGGTGGCACAGTAGTTAGCACTGCTGCCTCCCAGGGATCCAGGTTCGAATCCAGCCTTGGGCAACTGTCATGGAGTCATGGAGATGTACAGCATGGAAACAGACACTTCAGTCTAAATTGTCCTTGCCGACCAGATAACTCAACCTAATCTTGTCCCATTTGCCAGAACTTGGCCCATATCCCTCCAAACCCTTCCTATTCATATATCCATCCGGATGCCTTTTAAGTGTTTGAGCCTCCACCACTTCCTCTGGCAGTTCATTCCATAAACGTACCATCTTTCCTGTGAAAAGGTTGCCCTTTAGGTCCCTTTTAAATCTTGCCCCACTCATCCGAAACCTATGCCCTCTAGTTCTGGACTCCCCCACCCCAGGGAAAAGACCTTGTCTATTTACCATATCCATGCCCTTCGTGATTTTATAAACCTCTATCAGGTCACGCCTCAGCCTCCGACACTCCAGGGAAAACATCCCCAGCCTATTCAGCCTCTCCTTGTATCTCAAATCCTCCAATCCTGGCAACATCCTTGTAAACCTTTTCTGAACCCTTTCAAATTTCGCAACATCTTTCCAATAGGAAGGAGACCAGAATTCCATGCAAAGTTCCAACAGTGGCCTAACTAATGTCCTGTACAGCCACAACATGATCTCCCAATTCCTACCCTCAATGCACTGACCAATAAAGGAAAGCATACCAAACACATTCTTCACTATCCTATCTACCTTCGACTCCACTTTCAAGGAACCTGCACTCCAAGGTCTCTTTGTTCAGAAATACTCTCCAGAACCTTGCCATTAAGTGTATAAGTCCTGCTCTGCTTGCCTTTCCAAAATGCAGCACCTCACATTTATCTAAATTAAACTCCATCTGCCACTCCTCAGCCCATTTGCCTATCTGATCAAGATCTCGTTGTACTCTGAGGTAACCTTCTTCGCTGTCCACTGCACTTCCAATTTTGGTGTCATCTGCAAACTTACTAACTGTACCTCTTATACTCACATCCAAATCATTTATGTAAATGACGAATAGCAGTGGACTCAGCCCCGATCCTCATGGCAACCACTGATCACAGGCCTCCAGTTTGAAAGGCAACCCTAAAAGATGCACTGGGTCGCTGCGCAGGTTCTGAGTCTCCCTATTGAGGAGGGCGGTCAGTCGCTGGTGTGCGTCCGCACCCAGGTCGCGACGTTCCGCCTTCAGACCTTGCGGCGATACCTTTACGTCGAGCCTCCTCCTAGGTGGTGCGCCCTGGCGACGTATTTTTTCCGCCAGGTGCGTAACCTCAACTACGACACGCAGCTCCTGTTCGTCGACCGTGACGGTTTGGAGGTCGCCCTCAAGGCGCTGCCTGTCTTTTACCAGGACCTGATCACTGTCTGGAACATGGTCGAATCGCGTCGC
>NC_057729.1:52774112-52778128 GCF_004010195.1 Chiloscyllium plagiosum
AAGATTGGTGCACTTTGTGTCTTTCACTGTGTCTCACACCTGCGCACACACAAAAAAAAAAGGGAGTGCACCGGGCGGTGGGGATCCCCAGTGGAGGGCTCTCTACGTGGGAGTCCTTCCCCCTTTCTCTCGGGGATCTGGGGTGGAGGGTGCTGCATGCAGCAGTCCCCTGCAACCGCAGATTGCGGTGGTTCATGGACTCCCAGCCCAACTGCTTGTTCTGTGGCGCTGTGGGGTCCGTGGACCACGTGTATATTGGGTGTGGGCGTTTGCACTCCCTTTTTGATTTCCTTAAAAACCTTCTCCTCTGTTTTTGGCTGCACTTCAGTCCCACGCTCCTGATCTTTGGGCACCCGGTACGGAGGAAGGAAGGCAGGTCTGAAGACCTCCTCGTGGGTCTGCTCCTGGGCCTGGCCAAACTGGCCATTAACAGGTCGAGGCAGCGGGCCGTGGAGGGGGTCGTTAGGGCCGACTGCCTGCCCCTCTTCCGCGGTTACGTTAGGGCCCAGGTGTCGTTGGAGAAGGAGCACGCGGTGTCCACCAACACCCTGGTATTGTTCAGGGAGAGGTGGGCACCGCAGGGAATGGAGTGCATCATTTCTCCCTCCAACTCTATTTTGATTTAGTCCCTACCCTCCCCTTCACTGTAAAAAGAAAATGAAAGGCAACCCTCCATCACCACCCTCTGTCTTCTCCCTTTAAGCCAGTCTGTATATAAATGGCTAGTTCTGTCTGTATTCCATGAGATCTAACCTTGCTGACTTGTCTACCATGAGGAACCTTGTCGAAAGCCTTACTGAATTCCATATAGATCACGTCTAACACGCTGCCTTCATCAATCCTCTTTGTTCCTTCTTCAAAAAACTCAATCAAGTTCATGAGACATGATTTCCCATGCAAAAAGCATGTCGACTATCCCCAATCAGTCCTTGCCTTTCCGAATGCATGTCAATCATGTCCCTCAGGATTCCCTCCAACAACTTGCCCACCACCGACATCAGGCTCACTTGTTTATAGTTCCCTGGCTTTTCCTTACCATCTTTCTTCAGTAACGGCACCACGTTAGCCAACCTCCAGTCTTCTTGCACCTTACCTGTGACTATTGATGATACAACAAGGGGCCCTGCAATGACTTCTCTAGATTCCCACAAAGTTCTAGGGTACACCTGATCAGGTTCAGGGGATTTGTCCTCTTCTGTGTGTTTTAAGACATCCAGCACCCCCTCCTCTGTAATATGGACATTTTGCAAGCTGTCACCATCTATTTCCCTACATTCTATATCTTCCATGACCTTCTCCACAATAAACACTGATGCAAAATATTTGTTTAGTATCTCCTCCATCTCCTGCAGTTCCACATAAAGGCTGCCTTGCTGATCTTTGAGGGGCCCTATTCTCTCCATTGTTAACCTTTTGTTCTTCATGTATTTGTAAAAACCCTTTGGATTCTCCTTAATTCTATTTGCCAAAGTTATCTCATGTCCCCTTTTAGCCCTCCTGATTTCCCTCTTAAGTATACTCCTACTGTCTTTACACTCGTCTAAGGATTCACTCGATCTATACTGTCTATACCTGACATAGGCTTCCTTCTTTTTTTTAACTAAAACCTCAATTTCTTTATTCATCCAGCATTCCCTATACTTTCTAGCCTTTACTTTCACCCTGACAGGAATTTACTTTCTCTGGATTCGCGTTATCTCATTTCTGAAGGCTTCCCATTTTCCAGATGTCTCTTTACCTGTGAAAATCTGCCCCCAATCAGCTTTTGAAAGTTGTTGCCTAATACCATCAAAATTGGCCTTTCTCCAATTTCGAACTTTACCTTTTAGATCTGGTCAATCCTTTTCCATTACTATTTTAAAACTAATAGAATTATGGTCACTGCCCCCCGCTCCCTACCCCCGACACCTCAGTCACCTACCCTGCCTTATTTAGATTTGATTCCCTACAGTATGGAAACAGGCCCTTCAATTCAACAAGTCCACAGCGACCCTCCAAACAGACCCATTACCCTACCCTATATTTACCCCTGACTAACGCATCTAACACTACGGGCAGTTTAGCATGGCCAATTCACCTGACCTGCATATCTTTGGATTGTGAGAGGAAACCAGAGCACCCTGAGGAAACCCACACAGAGAGATTGTGCAAACTCCACACAGACAGTCACCCAAGGCGGGAATCAAACCCGGGACCCTGGTGCTGTGAGGCAACATGGCTAACCACTGAGCCACCCTTTTCCCAAGAGTAGGTCAGGTTTTGCAGCTTCTCAAGTCGGCACATCCACATATTGAATCAGAAAATGTTCTTGTACACACTTAACATGTTCTCCTCATGTCTGCATGGGTTTCCTCCGTGTGCTCCAGCTTCCTTCCACAGTCCAAAGATGTGCAGGTAATGTGGATTTCCAATTGTCTCATAGTGTCTCAGGATGTAACAACTAGGTGGATTGGCAATGCTAAATCGTCCCATACTTTTCCGAGAGTTGGTGCAGACTCAATGTTTCAAATGGCCTCTATGTACACTGTTATGATTCTTTGGTCTGTCTGGAATTCGCTGCCCAATTTGTGGTTGCAGCAAGAACCTTTGATACATTTGAAAGGTGCCTGTAACATGAGAACCAGTGAAGTAGAGCCACTGATAAAGGGTCCCGACCTGACTCTCTTGCTCCTCTGATGCTGCCTGACCTGCTGTGCTTTCTCCAGCTCCACACTTTAGTGCCTCTAATTCTCCAGTATCTGCAGTCCTCACTATCTCCAAGTTGGGTCCCTGGACTCCAAACGTTAACTCTACTTTTATTTCCACAATTGCTGCCAGATCTGCTCCATTTATCCACCAATTTCTGTTTTTACTTTGTTTCTGTTATCCGCGTTATTTCTGGTGCTTAAAAGTAGCGCTCAGCCATTCACGGAGATTGAAAGAATTTAAAGCAAAGGAAGGCAGATACTGGAAATCTGAAATGAAAAGAGAAACAGAAAACGCTGGAAACACTCAGAAGGCCAGGCTGCACCTGTGGAGAAAGAGTTAACTTTTCACCTGGATCATGTGAAATGAGAAATATAATGAGTATTAAATAAGTGAAAAGATGGAATGGTGGGGCAAGACACAACAGGAGTTTTCTGTAAAGACAACAGGTTTCCTGAGTTTTTTGTCTTGAACTCATCAGGATAGTGCAGGAATGCCAAATTTCAAAAGATTGCGTTTATTTATACTGAATAAATAAAGGATGTTGATTGGCTGGCAAAATGAATCTGATTGGCAAAGATGTTACAATAAAGAGTGGTCTACAATGAAATGGAATGGAATGGGATTGCAAAGGACTGCACAGGATTAAATAATGAAAGGGCTGCTGTTGAAAAGAGTGGTAAAGGGAGGTTCATTAATAACATTTAAAAGGCATTTGGATAAATACATCGACAGGAAAGGGTTAGAATTTTATGGAGAAAGTGAGGTCTGCAGATGTTGGAGATCAGAGCTGAAAATGTGAGATCAGAGCTTCCACCCCGACCTCAAATTCACCTGGACAGTCTCAGATTCCTCCCTCCCCTTCCTCGACCTTTCTGTTTCTATCTCAGGCGACCGAATCAACACGGACATCTACTACAAACCGACCGACTCCCACAGCTACCTGGACTACACCTCCTCCCACCCTGCCCCCTGTAAAAACGCCATCCCATTCTCCCAATTACTTCGACTCCGCCGCACCTGCTCCCAGGAGGACCAGTTCCAAAAACGCACATCCCAGATGGCCTCCTCCTTCAAGGACCGCAATTTCCCCCCCGACGAGGTCGATGATGCCCTCCACCGCATCTCTTCCACTTCCCGATCCTCCGCCCTTGAACCCCGCCCCTCCAACCGCCACCAGGACAGAACCCCACTGGCCCTCACCTACCACCCCACCAATCTCCATGTACAGCACATCATCCGCCGTCATTTCCGCCACCGCCAAACGGATCCCACCACCAAGGATATATTTCCCTCCCCTCCCCTAACAGCATTCCGTAAAGACCACTCCC
>NC_057729.1:52778586-52810189 GCF_004010195.1 Chiloscyllium plagiosum
TGTTCCCTGGATGCTGCCTGACCTGCTGCGCTTTTCCAGCAACACATTTTCAGCTTAGAATTTTATGGGCCAAGTGCAAGGAAATGGGCTTGGTGTGGTTGGGCACTTTGGTCAGCATGGAACAGTTTGGGCCGAAGGGCCTGTCTCCGTGCTGTAGGGCTCCATGAATTCTGGTCTCCTTCCTTCGGAAAGATGTTGTGAAACTTGAAAGTGTTCAGAAAAGATTTACAAGGATGTTGCCAGAGTTGGAGGATTTGAGCTACAGGGAGAGGCTGAACAGGCTGTAGCTGTTTTCCTTGGAGTGTCGGAGGCTGAGGGGTGACCTTATGGAGGTTTACAAAATTATGAGGGGCATGGATAGGCTAAATAGACAAGGTCTTTTCCCTGGGGTGGGGGAGTCCATAACTAGAGGGCATAGGTTTAGAGTGAGTGAGGCAACATTTAAAAGGGACCTAAGGGGCAACGTTTTCACGCAGAGGATGGTGCATGTATGGGATGAGCTTCCAGAGGAAGTGGTGGAGGCTGGTACAATTACAACATTTAAAAGGCATCTGGATCAGTGCATGAATTGGAAGGGTTTGAATGGATATGGGCCAAGTGCTGGCAATTGGGACTAGAATAGATTGGGATATCTGGTTGGCATGGATGAGTTGGACCGAAGGGTCTATTTTCATGCTGTATATTTCCATGACTCTATGAATCTATAACTCTGTACAAAGGGTTTGTCCAGAGGAGGTATGAAAGGCTTGAATCATGAACATCTGAAAACCAAATTGGGAGAAAAATTAGAGTATATCCAAAGCAGCAGAATGGAAGGAATCAAGATGGAAAAGAGATTGTAGACATTGTTATACACTGTAATAAATTATGATAATAATAATAATAAAAGTAAAACTTTGCAGGTTTTGGAAATCTGAAATGAAAACAGAAGTTGCTAGAGAAACTCAGCAGGTCTGGCAGCATCTACGGAAAAAGAGAGAGAGCAACAGAGTGAACTTTCTTTTGGGAAAAGTTCCATAATAGAATTGGATTTGAAAGGTTCACCCTGTTTCTCTCTCCACAGGTGTTTCTCAAGCTGCTGAGTTTCTCTAGCACATTCTGTTGAGTTCAGAAGACTGTAAAGTACCAGTGTAAAAGTTGATCTTTAATTCATTGGATGTTTTTCTCTGCTGAGGGGATCAAGAGCAAAAGTCAATTACCTTAAAATTAACATTTGGTCTTTCCAAAGGGAGATTAGGAGACAATATTTCATGCAGAGAGTAGGAGGAATGTGGAAATCTTTGATTTTAATTAGGTTAAAATAACATGAGAAAATAGGAGGCTATTAGCCCCTCAACCCTGCCTTGCTGTATAACATGGCTGATTCTGTCTCAGGCCTCAACTTCTCTTTTGTGTCAACTCCACATAGCCCTCACTGCCTTAATATTGCAAAAATCTAACTATTCCCTCTTTACAAACTTTCAGTGATCCAAAACTGTCTGGGTAGAGAATTCCAGACATTCGCTGTTCTCTGGGGCAAGAAATTCCTTTACATCTCAGTTTTTTTCAAAAATTCCCTCTCATTCTGACATAATGTCTTCTAATTTGAAAAACATCTTTTCAACATCTACACTGTCCAGACCCTCAGAATTTTGTATCCTTCAGTAAGGTCACCCCTCAATCTTCTGAAGTCTAATGGATAAAGGTTTAACTTCCCTTCATCCCAGGGTTCAGCCAAGAGAACCTTTGTTTAAATTGCTTCCATTGTCAGTACTGTCATTTCTTAAATACAGGGACCAAAGCTGATTATAGTACTCCAAGTGTTGTCTCACCAACACTCTGGAGAGTTGGACCAAGACTTTGCTGCTTTTAAACTCTAACCCCCTTGCAATATGGACCAAAAATTCAATTTCCTTCATTACCTGCTGCATCTTGAGATAACTTTTCGGTTTCATGTACAAGAACACCCAGATAGCTCTCTGCTGCACCTTTTTAGAGTCTTTCTCCAATTAAAAAAAAATCTGCCTTTTGATTTTTCCGAGAAAAGTGCACAATCCTTCACGCAATCCTACATCAAATTCCATCTGCCAAGCTTTTGCTCACATACTTAACCTGTCTCTCCCCGCCTTGTGACCTCATCACAACATGCCCTCTCACCTATTTTTGTATTGTCAGTGTGGATGCTTGGAGTCAATTAGAGACTTCAATAAGATAATCAAATGGGTACTTGTGTATTAAATGTACAGGGAGACATGCAGCAAAGGCAGTGGAATGGAATTGAAGTGCAGATCAGTCGGTATCTAACTGAAGATACTTCTTTTCAAACAGAAAGTCAGGTCAGCCCAGTTTCAGGATTGGGACTTTCCTTCTCCCACCCACAATCCTAAGGTTTCACCTTGGTGCCAAGCTGTAGCAATTCAGTACCTGTTGGATAGTCAATGTGTTGCAACTCAATAGGATGAAAGAAAATACTTTAATCACTATCGATTGTTTTCTTTGAAAACTGTCCAAGTATTGAATTTGGGAAAGTAGCAGATGTTAGTGGTTTAGTTAAAGCATTGTTGTCAAATCCTGTCTCACTTCAATGTTGGTGCCTGGATTATTATAGAGCAACCATTTTGTTATTCACTTTGTATTTGCTGGTTAGGGAAAATAGAAAAGGAGGGATATATTTGTTTCCTCAAATTATATCAAACGGAGAAAGTTATTGACAAATAGAAATTTAACTGAGCTCTATTAAAATTAACTCAGCAGGTGGGCTACAGTTTGAGTCTTCCTGTGCCAGATTATTTTTTTGGCTGACATCCTGTTTATCTAAGGTAAACATGCATATTATTATTATAAAATAACTCAAATGTTAGGAATACTTCAGTTCAACAATAACAATATGAGTTTGTATAACACCGTTAACATGGCCTCTTTCATTGGCTCCTTTGTAACTTGTTGATTAATTGTTGCTCTGAAAAAAGCCATGTTAAAGGTGCTTTCAATTTAAGTAATTATCTTTTGACCTCGCAAAACCTCAATTTTAAAAGTCTTTCTCCAATTGCACCAGCTTTTTAATCCTGTCTATGCTCCTTGAATTCTGGCCTTTGCCATGATCTAACCCACTCCATCATTGATGGCCACGCCGTCAGCTACCCAGAGCCTAAACTCTGGATATTCCTTCCTGCATCTCAACTCTCTCTCCTCCTTTCAGATCCTGTTTCTTAGACCATGCACAAAGTTGGACAATATCCAGTGGACTTGCAAATTCTCACATACTGAAGCTACTAATGTTATATAGGCAGCAAGATCAGGTCAGCATTTCAAACTTGGGCTAACCAGTGGCAAGTAATATTTATGCCAAGCAAACACCAGGGTATGACGTTGTTCAACAAGAGAGAATCTAACCATCATCCGTTGACATTCAATGGCATTACTATCACTGAAATCAATATCGTTGGAGTTACCATTGACCAGAAACTGAACTGAATGAGCCATATAAATACCATGACTACAAGAACTAGTCAGAGACTTGAAATCCTGCAGAGAGCAACTCACCTCCAATCTCCCCAAAGCCTGCACACCATCTTCAAGGCCCTTTGATTGAATGGGTGCAACTTCAAATAAAACAAATCAAATTCAACAATACTGAAGGAGTTGGACAGCATCCAGGACAAAGCAGCTGCTTGATCTGCACACCAGCCACCACCTTCAACATTCACTCTTTGCACCATTAACACTAACTAACAGCAGTGTGTACCCACCTACAAGATGCACTGCAGCAATTTACCAAAGTTCCATCAATAGTTACATTCCAAACCTGCAACCTCTAGTATCTGGAAGGACAAGGAGAACAGATACATAGAAACACCATCAACTGCAAGTTCTCATCCTAACCTCACACCATCCTGACTTGGAAATATATCACCTTTCCTTCAATGTTGCGGGGTCAAAACCCTGGAATTCCCTCCCTAGTTGTTGTGGTTCTGTTCACCGAGCTGGGAATTTGTCTTGCAAATGTTTTGTCCCCTGTCTAGGTGACATCCTCAGTGCTTGGGAGCCTCCTGTGAAGCACTTCTGTGATGTTTCCTCCGGCATTTATAGTGGCCTGTCTCTGCCGCTTCCGGTTGTCAGTTCCAGCTGTCCGCTGTAGTGGCCGGTATATTGCAAAACCAATGTAGTGTACAAAATCCCATGCAAGGACTGCACAAAACACTACATAGGACAAACAGGAAGACAGCTTATGATCCATATCCATGAACACCAACTAGCCACGAAATGACACGACCAGCTATCCTTAGTAGCCACACACGCAGATGACAAGCAACATGAATTCGACTGGGACAACACTACTATTATAGGGCAAGCCAAACAAAGAACAGCCAGGGAATTCCTAGAGGCATGGCACTCATCCACAGACTCTATCAACAAACACATCGACCTGGACCCAATATACCGGCCACTATAGCGGACAGCTGAAACTGACAACCGGAAGTGACAGAGCCAGGCCACTATAAATGCCGGAGGAAACATAACAGAAGTGCTTCACAGGAGGCTCCCAAGCACTGAGGATGTCACCTAGACAGGGGACGAAACGTTTGCAAGACAAATTCCCAGCTCGGCGAACAGAACCACCACGAGCACCCGAGCTACAAATCTTCTCCCAAACTTTGATTCCCTCCCTAACTCCTGCAGTTGATGGAGTGCCATGGTTCAAAGAAGCAGCTCCCAGGAGAAGACAAGGAAGAGCAATAAATGGAGGCCTGCCAGTGATATCTGTATCTGCTGAAAAAGCTTTCTGTCACTTGCTGTGTGCGGCAAAGTTTGTCTGACAACAGCTCCTGCAAAGCATATTGAGGTGTTTCATGATGTTAAAGGTACTATATAAATGGACATTGTTGTTGATGTAAACAGGAACATCCTGACTTTAGCACCTGTGCAGTGATGCTGAGTTATCCAGAGTAACAAACGCACTGATAAATGATGTTCAGACAGGAGAATGCCAGGAGTCAGACAGCAGTGATGTCGAAGGCAAATTAATGAGCGCACTGTCAGACTTCGCAATGACAAAAAATGGGTGTTGATAGGAATTCAGATATCTTGTTTTACTTTTAAGCCTAGAAATTGTGTGAGAAAAACTATATAAAACGTCACAATAAAAATGACCAGGAATTATTTTGTAAAAGGTGTTTTAAACAAAACTTTGATCCAAAATTGTAGAATCCCTCCAATGTGGAAACAGGGAATTTGGTCCAACAAGTCCACACCAACCCTCCAAAGAGTATCCGCCCCAGACCCATTCCCCCTGAATGATGCACCCAACCTATACATCCCTGAACCCTATGGGCAATTTAGCATGGCCAGTCCACCTAACCTGCACATCTTTGGGCTGTGGGAGGAAATCAGAGTACCCAGAGAAAACCCACGCAGACCACGGGGAGAACGTGCAAACTCTACACACAGTTGCCCGAGGCGGGAATCAAACTCAGGTTCCTGGCGCTGTGAGGTCACAGCGCATGCCACTGAGCCACCCTGGAAATTGGGGTTGAACGACAGATCATTTCAGATGAGGGATCTCAATCTTCAGAGAGAGCAGCAAGGGTTTCTGGTTCTGCTTGCACAAGATCAGTGGGCCAACTTTGACAGGCAGTACTCTATGAGTATTTCAGTGAAGCAATAAAAGGTGGTTTAATGGGAACAGCTTGTCCTGATCAGGAATATTTGCTGGGTCTTTACAAAATGAATTTTTCTTGAATGATGGCATATTGCAGGTTGTGTTGTGCTTGCAGTTATGTATTCTGAGGTTCTTTCATTTTATTAGTCCCAATTTTTAAAGGGTGGTAATTGTTTTTATTCATTCATCATATTCATTCATCCCTCCATCATAAGACATCATAAGGATGTTTGCTGATGATTGCGCAAAGTTCAACACCATTCACAACTCCTCAGACACCGAAGCAGTTCATGTCCAAATGCAACAGGTTCCAGACAATATCCAGGCTTGGGTTGACAAGTGGCAAGTAATATTTGCACTGCCTAAAAGTCAGGCAATGATCATCTGCAACAAGTGCTGATCTTAACCAATACCCCTTGACATTCAATAGTGGTACCATCACTGAATCCTCCACTGTTAATAATCTAGGGGCTACCATTGACCAAAAACTCAACTGGACTCATCACATAAATACTGTGGCTACAAGAGCAGGTCAGAGGCTGGGAATACTGCAGTGAGTAACTCACTGCTTGACTCCCCAGACGCCTGTTAATCATTTAGGAGGCACAAGTCAGGAGTGTGATGGAATACTCTCCACCTCCCTGGATGGGCGCAGCTCCAACAACGCTTAAGAAGTTTGACACCATCCAGGTCAAAGCAGCCCGCTTTTTTGGTGCCACATCTACAACCATCCACTCCCTCCACCACCAACACTCAGTAGCGGCAGAGTATACTATCTATAAGATGCACTGCAGAAATTCACCGAAGATCCTTAAACAGCATCTTCCAAACCCATGACCACTATCATCCAGAAGGACAGGGGCAGCAGGTACGTGGGAACACCACCACCTGCAAGTTCCCCTCCAAGCCACTCACCAAACTGTCTTGGAAATATATCACCGTTCCTTCACTGTCGCTGGGCCAAAATCCTGGAATTCCCTCCTTAAGGGCATTGTGGGTCAACCTACAGCATGTGGAATGCAGCGGTTTAAGAAGGCAGCTCACTACCACCTTCTCAAGGCCAACTTGGGACTGGTAATAGATTCTGGCCCAGGCAGCGACTCTCACGTCTGATAAGTGTACAAAAAAATAGGATGTGGGCTAGGCCAGAGTTTATTGCCCATCCCTTGTTATGCAGAAGGTAGTTAAGAGTCTTTGTTCTGGGTCTAGAGTCAGAGATTGGGTATGCACAGCAGAATCTCTTCACTGAAGGATTTTAGTGAACCAGATGGTTTTTTACAACAATTGATAATGGGTCCATGGTCAAGATTAGACTTTTAATTCCAGATTTTTATTGTGTTCAAATTCCACCATCTGCCTTGGGGGGGGGTTCAAACCTGGGTCCCCAGAACATTCCCTGGGTCTTTAGATTAATAGTGTTGGGTAGTGACCCTGACAGATTGGAATGTGTGAACAGGACAATGCCTTTAAGTCCTCTTAAGCCAGTTCTTCCATTCAACTTAGACCATGAGATCACCAACATACCTGATGGAATTTTGCTGGTTGCTGGAGCCCTCCCATTGGTTCCCTTGCAGGTGACAACCCTGTGTTGTCTAAGTGTAGGCTTGGTCCGATGTGATTGAAGTCCTACCAGGCAACTAACTGGCCTGAGTTGGGCCTTCCATAGATTTTGGGCCCCCTGGTGGGGGTGGGATGGGAGAGGGAGGTTAGTTGCTGAGGGGCTTTAGTCCTCCAAAGAGCTCTGGATGAATCAGATTTTGCCAGCTTTCCATTGCCTGCAGAACCTGACCCTGCCTGATGGATCTCCACTGGATTCCAGTACACGGTTGATCGAGATGGACTGGGGGTCCCGGGGAAATAGCTGCTGAGGTGGGCCGGGAAGGGACAGAGGCAAGGATAGAGTGGTGGCTTTTATGACCCATTACTCTCCCCTTATTAAGGCAGAGTCCCTCAACTGGGAACGCAATGTCTAGCAACGAGGAACCACCTATGTGGCTGCAGGTCAAACTGACTGGGAAATTCCAAGAGGCTTGGGGATAATTAGTGTCAGGTTTCTCAGTAATGAACTTAGTGGCAGGGAAGCTTCCCACTTCTAGCCCTCCCAACTCCAAACTTAATTGGGGAAAACCTTCGTTTCATTGAGAATCCAATCTCAGTACTTCTACCTAATTTTCCCAGACTCCGGGCTATAATGGGCTCCACTCATTTCTATGCCATGCCTCTGTAACTCCTTAATGAACCAAAATCTCAGTTTTGAAATATTCAATGGTTAGAGATGGACAAAGCTGCTGATATGGGGGGACAGAACAAAGGTGAGACCATAGGGTCACTGAAAAGGCTGTTTGGCCCATCAAATCCACATTGTCTCTCCATAGTCCTATTCCCCCCAGCCTTGAAATTTGTTTGTAAGTATTGTAGATCCATTTCATGACACCAGTGGCTCATTCAGAGTTATAACTGTTTCATGATCATCCACCGCATCCAAAGCCCTCAGAAAGAGGAGATTCCAAAGATTCACATCCTCTGATGGAAGAAATTTCTCCTCTTCCCAGTCCAAAACGGCTGACACCTCATCCTGACTCCGAGTTCTAGACTTTCCAACCAATGGAAATATTTCATCTCGGAAGGGAGAGGAAATCCAACATTAAGACTGTGCTGAATCTGGCAGAGTAGTAAATGGACTATTCTTAGAGTCTTACAGAAAAAGAAGGAGGCCATTCTGCCAGTCTTGTCAGTGTTGGATCTCTGAAGTTGTGATTCATTGAGTGTCACTCTACCACTTTCTCCCTGCAGCCCTGCACAATCGCTGTTTTCCAAGAATCCAATTCCATCATGAAAGCTTCAACTGACTTTGCCTCTGCAAAGATTTCAGGCAACAGATTCCAGATCCTGACCACTTCTTGTGTGAAGTAGCTTTTCCCTATGTTGCATTGCCTTTATGAATCATTATAAATTTGTGCCTGCTTGCTCTTAATACTTCTATCAATAGGAACAGTTGATCTCTCATTTACTCACAGCCCAGTGCCTCAGTAGTTGGCATTACTGCCTCACAGTACTGGAGGCCTGAGGTGGATTCCAGCTTCAGGTGACTGTCTGTGTGGAGTTTGCACATTCTCTCCGTGTCTGTGCAGGGTGTTTTTCCGGGTGCTCTGGTTTCCTCCCATAGTCCAACAATGTGCAGGTTAGGGTGGATTAGCCATAGGAAATTGCTCATAGTGACCAGGGATGTGCAAGCTAGGTGGATTAGCCATGGGAAATGCAGGGTTATAGGGTAGAGGGGGTGGGACTGAGTGGGATACTGTTTGGAAGGTCAGTATGTACTTAATGGGCTGAATGGCCTACTTTCACAATGTAAGGATTCTATGATAGTTACTAAATCTCCTCTCCAAAGAGAATAGTCCCGCACATCTCCAATTTAGGTTCATCAACCGCAGGAGCACTCACATGAATGTTGTCTGCACTTTCCCTAATACCTTCATATTTTTGGATGCTGATGATGATGATGATGAACCCTTGACTGAACTCAAGCATTACAATGCTCTCCTCTCATTTCTGTTGTAAGACTTGAAGCTCATGTTGTTCTCTTAAAATATTCTTGTCGAAGTGTGATGAAGACATTTTCACAGTAGGAACAGATTTTACACCAGTCAGCATCAGTCATGTTACTGTAAATGACTGGGATACAACCCAAGGTCAGAGAGTAATTGATAACACTGTGACGTTCTCATTTTAACATGTCAACTTCATTAGCTCAGCTCAGTATGCAGATTCATTTAAAAGACCAACACATCAGAGCAGCTGGGACCAACCAGAGAGTTCAATATTGCTGTTGGCGTGGATACTGTGTCACTCCTTCGTTATTCACTGGAGGGACATGGGCATCGCTGGATGAGCTAGCATTTAGTGCCCATCCCGAGCTGCCCTTGAGAAGGTGATAGTGAGTTGCAAAGTATTGTAGTGCAGCCACGAGAATGAATTATTTTTAATGGCCTTCGTTATTTAAAATAGAGGAATCGATATCAGAGGGTGCAGGCTGGTCAGTGGGCTGTGTTATTCACCCTTCATTATTTGTCCACATGTATGGCATTTTTTAGTTGATTTCATGTCATGTCGTGTATGCTCTGTTGGAAGGCAGGTCCTTAACTTATTGTCTGCGAGTGGCCAGGATGTAATCGTGCAGTTACTTGTTGTTGCAGAACTCAAGTAATGCTGGAAAGAAGAAACATGCAGTAAAAGATTTTGTCTGGAACTCATCAGGCTAGATTTCAAGAATGTCAAATCTTAATGGGAACAACAATTTACGTTAAATGGGAAGAGGATGCTAATTTGTTGCTAAGGGAACTCTGATTGGCAGTATCACAACCAACGATGATGGAGGATGTCAAATTAAGGAATACAGAATCTGGGGGACTGTAAGTTATAATACGCGTACTTAGAGGTGGTAAATAAACAGACACAATAGAAGATGAACTGAACTGCTCCTGAACCTTTGACAAAGTATGCTGGCCTCTCTGTAGTATGCCTTAGAGACGCAGACAACAAACCAAGTGACCATTGATAAAATGAATGCATTCATACTGGAGGACATTGAGCATTTTCTGCACTGACAGAAAAATGAATGAGGAAATTCTGGAAATGGCTTTGGAGAAAAGAGGAACCTAATGCATGGTGTCAAAGCAAGAAAGATACAAAGCTTTGGTCTCATCAGTAGACAGACGGTAAGCAAAGATGGCTACTGGAGAAGAAGATTGGCAAACAAATGTCGGATGGAGAGTCAGAGGAGATGATGGATGATGATATGTTGAACTGGAAGTGGTTAGTCTCTGTAGAATGTACGAGGGCAACCAAGGGCAGGGGCAGAAATCATTGCCCTGGTGCTGCTCCTGACTACACCCCCAAACCAGCTCAGTGACTCCACCCCAACCCATCACAATGATTCCACCCTAACCTGAGCACAGCAGACGCAGAACCCTGATGTGCCCCATTTCAGGCCATGAGGACTATATGAATGATAGAGCTGGAGGCAAACGAAAAGAATTTTGGAAGATTTTTAAAAAATTCATTATTGGAACATGGGTATCACTGATTGGCTTGGCATTTATTGCACATTCCTAATTGCCCTGCAGAAATGGTGGTGAGCTGTCTTCTTCAGGTGCTACTGTCTTTGGCCTATAGGGATCCCAATGCTGTTAGGGAGCAAGTTTCAGGATATTGACCCAGTGACATTAATAAATTTCCAAGTCAGGATGGTGAGTGACTTGAGGGGAAACTGCAAATGATGGTGTTCCTTTACATCCAATGGCATCCACAAACAACTAATGAACAAACTGGGGTAGAAAAAGAGAGTGGCAAAGTTGCAGAAGTGGAAATAGACATCCCTAGAGATGGTGCTGATGGGTATGTATCTATAAGCTGATCCTGGGTTCAAATACGACAGTGTAGTTGCAAATAGTCTGATTCAATCTTAGAAAGCTGGTAGGTAGAAAAATTGAGTTGGTGGCTAGGAGACAAAGGTAGTAACTGAAAACAATGGCTCTGGTTTTCTGCTATTTAACTCACAAAAAAGTCTGTTTCATTAATTTTGGATGTCAGACACGCAGTCTGATAATAATGGAGGTTTAGAAGACTTGTAAACACGGTGTCACATTAATGAAGATTATAAAATTGCTGTTTTGAAAATGTCTGGGTGACATGGCTGTTAAAGGTTAAAGGGAGTCTCTATTTGTTTATTAAGATGGAAGGTAGGAAGATGTTGAAAACGTCAGGTTAGAAACAGGCATGGTTTAAATTGTCCATTTACTTCCAAGATTAAAAGAGCTGGGGTCTTAAAGGTAGCTAATCAGTACTCCTACTTGGATACAAGGCCCATGCCATTCACATTCCTATGAAGATGGGCTTTGAGAGGGGATAGGTTTCTAAGGAATTCAGAGACACACTCAGTTAACCAGGGTTTTAGCGACAGTGGTAGTAGGTTGTAAGTTTGCTCACTAAACTGTTAGATTTTTTCTCAGACGTTTCGTCATCTCGCTAGGTAGCATCATCAGTGAGGTTCCGATGAAGCATTCTGTCCCACTTGCTATTTATGTGTCTTGGTCTGTTGTTGCGGGTGATGTCACTTCCGGTTCATTTTCTGAGAGGTTGGTGAATGGGGTCCAAAACATTAACAAACATATCGATTTGATAAGACACATAAATAGCAAGCCAGACAGACTACCAACACTTCACCAGAGGCTCACTGATTATGTTAGGATGGTAATAGCTGGCCTAAGCAGGGTGGGCAGAATGGCCTAGTTCTGTGCTGAACTGTGGCATTATATCTTACTTTTTCCTCCTTATCCCAGTGAGTCTTGAGGTTGCAACAGCTTCAGTTCTTTGTTTCTGTTTTTATTTGGCAGCTCCTTCCAAATCCAAGCCTCATTCATTTTTTTTTAATGGATTACAATATTTTGCTTTTCTTAAGGGAAAACTGTAGAGCCTTGGTGAGAAAATGATACATGGCTTTAAGGGAGAATAGTTCTACAAGCGTAGGTTGGACTCATAATAACTCTGTCAACTCACATTGCAGGTCACTAGGGCTGTTGCTAGTCTTCAAGGACACCTCATTTAAAGGAACACTGTGCCTATGTCTCACATTACCGTGAGATGGATACAATAATAGTGTCAGGGGTGGGGAACTTTAGACTTGTGAGAAGATTAGAGAATCTGGGGCGAACTTACTCCTTGCTTAAAGGACAAACTGGATCGAGCTTCTGCGTGCTTTAGTTTCCCAGAGTTGCAGCATTGACCCTCGAAGGGTTTGAAGTTGGTGGATGGTTTTGATGGTGTGAATAAGAAGATGTTATGGCATCAGAAACAGAGATGTTAACAGGTGAAGAGAATAACTTGTTCGTGCAGCAAGATGTTGTGGTCTGGGATAGACTACCAGAAAGGACAGTGACATTGTTCCAACTGAAACATTCAAAAGGAAATTGTACAAAAACCTGGGAATAAAACATACAAAACTGTGAGGGAAGAGCATGGAGAATTAGATTAATTGGATAGCCCTTTCAAAGAGATGATGTAGCTATGATGGGCCAAATGGTCTTGTTCTGTGCTGTATCACTCAAAGTTTATTATTTGTATCTCTGCTGGTCATTTGGAAGTGCCCAGTAATACTGTCCTACTGCTGGTACCAAGTATAGCAAGGAGCTGGTCAGTGAGATCAAAAGGGCTTCATGCCAGGGTAGATGTTAGAATAAAACTACTGTCCATTTCCAGACAGGATAACACTCAAAACATTCTTCACCTGCAGGAACCAAGTTTCTCTCAGCTCTAGTATTTTCAATGTACATCTTAGTGGTGAACGGCTTGGGAAGTAGGTCCTGCTGTTATCAGAGGAAGAGCTACAGCCTTCAATCTGATTTCCTCAGGCACAACCAAACTGGTCACGGCCTGCCAAGGAAGAGGAGCTACTCTGGATATTGCAGATGGCAGTACAATCATTCTCTTCTCACCTGATCCTTGGGAGATTCTGTGCACAGAAATTCTGGTTGCAAGCCATGAAACTGTACCCTTAGTTACAGACAAAAAAACCTGCAGATGCTGGAATCCGAAGTAGACAAGCAGGAGGCTGGAAGAACATGGCAAGCCAGGCCGCATCAGGAGGTGGAGAAGTCAACGTTTCAGGTGTAACCCTTCTCCAAGTCTTGATGCTGCCTGGCTTGCTGTGTTGTTCCAGCCTCCTGCTTGTCTACCTCGGAACTGCACTCACCTGGAATGCAGCATCTAACATGAACCCCTTTTGGTCCTCAAGCCTCAAAGTATTCCCCTCATTCTTCAAAGTGAAACCAGGTCAGCCTGGCCTGCTCTTCACTGCTCCTTCTGATCTGACGTTCAAGGCCAAACTTTAAGGTTTTAAGAAACTTCTCCCCAAATTGACGTTCAGATTTGGGTTATTGAAAACTGCAACGTTGGGATGTATAGATTTTTAGGCGAAAGTGAGGACTGCAGATGCTGGAGATCAGAGTCAAGATTAGTGTGGTGCTGGAAAGGCACAGCAGGTCAGGCAGCATCCAAGGAGCAGGAAAATCAATGTTTCATCAGGAATGAGGCTGGGAGCCTCCGGGGTGGAAAGATAAAATGGATTTTTGTTTGCTGGTTACTCAGGATTATGGAACAATAATGGAACAATTATGGAAAAAAGGCAGACAATAGGGGTTCAGCTACGGATGCCCTATAATCTAACTGAACAGCAGAAATGGCTGAGTGGCCTATGCCCACGTCACTGTATGTTTCCCTTTCGAAACTGGCAGTCTCAGCATCGGGACTGAATTCTCAACATGAGCGCAGGCGGACTTCTTTATCTGACAAACTCATCCCAATGGCAATGAACAAAACATTTCAAAAATCTCTCCTTGACCAAACTGAGCTTCAGATAAATTTGAAACCATTGCCATTTCTTTTGTTAATGATTTTCCACTGTCCGATTCCTCCCACCAGCTCTGCATTCAGGATTCTTGAGTCTACTTTGGACTGAAGTAGTGTCTCTATTCAGATGGTATTCGATGACAGGCTTGCTCCTTGTGCAGATTTACAAGCTGGTCGATTCTGTTGTAAGGGAACTGATGGATGAATGAAGATGGGGAGAACCTTGGTGAATGAGCAGAAATATTAAACAGAAATCTCACAATTGTTTGCTGTCTGCGTGAGTGGCATTTTTTAAATTCACTCATTTGACACGGGCATTGCTGCCCGACCAGCGTTTAATGCCCGTCCTTAGTTGCCCCTTGAGAAGCTGGTAGTGAGCAGCCTTCTTGAACCGCTGCATTCCACATGCTGTAGGTTGACCCACAATGCCCTTCGAGAGGGAATTCCAGGATTTTAACCCAGCGTCAGTGAAGGAATGGCGATATATGTCCAAGTCAGGTTGGTGAGTGGCTTGGAGGGGAACTTGCAGGGGGTGGTGTTTCCATGTATCTGCTGCCCTTGTCCTCCTGGATGGAAATGGCCGTGGGTTTGGAAGGTGCAGTTTGAGGATCTTTGGTGAATTTCTGCAGTGCATCTTGTGGATAACACACACTGCTTCTACGGAGCGTCGGTGATAGAGGGAGGGGATGTTTGTGGATGTGGCGCCAATATGGGTTGCTTTGTCCTGGATGGTGTCGCGCTTTTTGAGTGTTGTTGAAACTGCCACCATCCAGGCAAGTGGGGTATATTCCATCAGACTCCTGACTTGTGCCCTGTGGATGGTGAACAGGCTCTGGGGAATCACCAGGCAAGTGGGGTATATTCCATCAGACTCCTGACTTGTGCCCTGTGGATGGTGAACAGGCTCTGGGGAGTCACGAGATGAGTTACTCACCGCAGTATTCTAGGTTCTGACCTGTTCCTTCTAAAAGACAGAATTCTCGCTGATTTCCTGAGGACTGTGATGTTGCTGCCTTGTCAATTTTGAGTTCCTGCCTGGTCCTCATCCTGATGGTACAAAAACTCATCCCATAGTCTCAAACACCTTGGGGCACCTTAAAACTCATACTGCAAGATATTCTTTCCACCTCAGTCTAATGGCTTTTGAAAATCAGTTTTGTTATTATCTAGCTTTTTAAAAAAAAAGTACCTACTCTCTTGTTTCTTTTCACTCTGAACATTAGTAACAGCTCACATTGATATAGCACCTTTAAATTAGTAAATTATCTCAAAGTGCTTCACAGAAGCATCCTTGTGGCACCAAATCAAAGCCAAAGACGGCACGGTGGCTCAGTGGTTAGCACTGCTACTTCACAGCACCAGGGACCTGAGTTTGATTCCAACTGTCTGTGTGGAGTTTGCACATTCTCCCTGTATCTGCGCGGGTTTCCTCTGGGTGCTCCAGTGTCCTCTCACAGTGCAAACATGTGCAGGTTAGGTGGATTGGCCAGGGGAAATGCAGGGCTACAGGGGTTGGGGAGGGTGGATGGGGTGGGATAACCTTTGGAGGGACAGTGTGGACTCAATGGGCCTAATGGCCTGCTTTCCACAGGAGGGATACTATAATTCTAGGTCACATGTCAAGATCCTGAAGGTTTATGGGCTGGAGAAGGTCACAGGGAATGGGATGAATGAGGCCATGAAGAGATTGGAAAACCAGGATGCGGATTGTAAAATGGAAGCATTGCTGGATGGGGTGTTCATGCAGCTCAGTGCACAGACACACCTTGGTTCGAGTTAGGGTACAGGCCTAGTTCATGGAAGACTGAGGGGGAATGCTTTTTTTTTTTGACAAGCAGTGTCTCCTGTTTATTTATATTTTATTAAACAAATTACAAACAATTTACAAAAAACATTTACAGCTGTACATAAGAGACAGCAATTTTACAAGGGAGAGGAGCAGCAAAGCTAGGCCCCAAACCCTACCATTCAACCATTTTACAGGGAGAGGAGGACAAACCTCAAATCCCAGTTCCACATATGACAAGACAGTGACAATGACATTTGTACATTAGACAATACCGTTACATACAAAAGTGCAGACAATACAGACCCAGCAAGCCCCCGCCCCTCCCACCTTCCGACCACTCTAAGGCAGCCCGCCCCTACCCACCTTCCGGTTCTCGGTCCACCCCATGCCCCTTCCAGTTCTCGGTCCGCCCTGACACACCTTTCGACCACCTCTAGGACAGCCCGCCCCGGTACCCGCCCAGGGTGACAGCAGTCAGGACGGCCTACCCACCTTCCGGCTTGGGAATGCTATTTTACCCAGGTTTCTCATATCAGGAAACTGTTAGTGCCAATAAAATAAGACTACAGTAAGATTCAAAGTAATTTTGTCAGTTCTGCTACGTGACTGTGCCCTATTGAATCTGTCCAAGTTACTTCATGCAGACTTGTGAGCACCACTCTCAACCTTCGATGTGTTCTTTGCAGAAATCTGACTTGAACAAACTTCAATAAGATTCAGGCCTTGTGCTAAATTCACCATTTCAGGGCATTTCTTACTGCTCGGATTGTTGATGGTGAGGGTGAAATTCCCATTCTTGGAGACTATTGACATGCATTACCACTGTGGAATGAAGTCAACATCTCTTTATTCACTCTGCACCCACAATAATTTACATCCCAATCTCAAAACAGCTAGCACCAGTCAGCTGTCAGTGCCATCTCTCACAACAGCTGTCCATGAGGCATATCCCAGGGTGGTACTGCCAGTTTAGCAACAAATTTTTAGGGTGGGTGGGGGAGACTAGTGGTATACCACAGGGATCAGTACAGATGAACCTTCATTATCCTAACGACATAAACAGGGAGTATTTTGTTTGGATAATCAAATGTTCGGATAATCGAATGCCGGATAACAAAGTTTAGCCAAGCATCAGAACCTTGCGATCTTGTTTGGATAATCCAAAATTCGGATAATTGAATGCAGGATAATCGAGGTTCCTCTGTATTTGGGCCCCAGCTCTCCATGGTATATATAAACAACTTGGTAGAGGGGGTCAAATGTCATATCATTGTCAGTGTCAGAGACACCACTTTTTGAATGAAACGTTAAACTGAAGCATTGTCTGGCCCCTCAATTTGGCATTAAAGATATCCTGGTCCAGGATGACCACTCCTTAGTCGTGCAGTATTCATCTCTCTATCAGCTACATGACTTACTAGGTGCCATCTCATTGCTATTGCAGGGTGTTTGCTGTGTACAAATTGACTTCTGTGCTCCCTCCATTGCTGACACATCACAACTACTCCATGTCCTTGTAAATTACTTGCAGAATGTCCTGAAAGATGCTGTATAAATACAGATCCTTTCTCAATCCATACTAAAATACATCAAAGCTCCCACCAACTTGAGAAGGCCTTTTGACGTTTTGGACGATTTCCTAATGGCCTGGAATTAAATCACCAGCTGTCAACCCTGTTCAAAAAGGGCCTTTTTTTAGCCCAACCTCTTGCAGAAAGTCCACCTATGTTCTCACTCAGACAACACTGGGCTGGACTCCAAAAGAAAAATGGATTGAATCCACCATTTTTCAGGAATGTAAAATTCAAAATTATTTGGAAAAACAGAGCTTCAAACTAAGAGGTTTGCATGTGTGTGTGTGGTGTGTGTGAGACTGTGTGTTCATGAGACTGTGTGTGTATGTGTGTGTGTGCATGTGGTTCATGAGACTGTGTGTGCGTGTGTGCGTGTGCATGTGTGTGTGCATGCAAGTGAGTGTGTATGTGTGTGTTCATGTGAGTGTGTGAGTTACCAAGAGAGAGGGAGAGGTTAACAAAGAGGATGCTTTTAAAGAAATGTAATGTTTCTCTGGCCAGCTTGAGGGAACTGTGTGAACCATAATATTGGACGATTGCAAAATGTTTGTGGTTTTGAATCTGAACAGCACCTTTTTGACCTTCACAAAGAATTTGTTTTAATTTCCTATGAGTTTGTATTGCAGCAGACCGAGGTTTGGGAGGTTTTAGACACCTCCCCAGTGCTACATATCTGAATGATTCTCATCATTTAACTCACTCGCACCCCCACCCAACTACTTACTCTCTCCCTCCACAACCCTGCAGTCTCTGAAAGTAAGTTTATCAAGTTGAGGATTAACTATGGCTCAGGGGGTAGCATAGCTGCTTCTGAATCCACACAATTACAGAATAGTTACTGCCTAAAATGAGACCATTCAGCCCATCATTTCTGTGCAGACTCTCCAAATAAGCAATTCTCCTAATGCCACTCCCACCCACCCTGTAGCCCTGTACATTCAATCTTGTCAGATAATAATCTAATTCCCTGTGGAATGACCCTGCTTCCACCAGACTCTGAACCAATTCATTCCCCAACCACTCGCCGTGTGAAAATTGTTTTCCTCATCACACCACTGTTTCTTTTTACCAATTACCTTAAATCTCTGCCCTTTTGTTATTGGTCCTTCTACCATTGGGAACAGCTTCTCTCTGTTTAGTTGATAGGATTTGAATATTTAAGTGGTTGTTTTTGACTGTTGCAGACTCAATGGGTTGAAGGAGGTTTTTGCTGTGCTTAAACCTCGCTGACTCTATGATTCTGTCCAGATCCCTCATTATTTTGAAAACTTTCATCAGATTTCCTTTCAGCTTTCTCTTCTCCATGGACAACAGACCCAACTTGGGGTGGTGCGGTGGCTCAGTGGTTAGTACTGCTGCCCTACAATGCTAGGGAACTGGGTTCAATTCCACCCTCAAGGTGACTGATGTGTGGAGTTTGCACATTCTTCCTGTGTCTGTGTGGGCTTGCTCTGGTTTCTTGCTACAGTCCAAAGATCTGTAGGTTAGATGGATTGGCCATGCTAAATTGTCTGTAGTGTCCAGGGATGTGCAGGCTGGGTGGGTTAGCCATGGAAAATGTAGGGTTATGGGGATTGGATCTGGGTGGGATGCTTTTTAGAGGGTCAGTACAGACTCAATGGGCCAAATTACCTCTTTCCATACTGTAGGAATTCTATGAACTTCTCCAGTTAATCTGTGTGACTGGTGTAGTTTGTAACTTTGAGAGTTCAAACCCCTCTGTGGGAAGTTGCATATTAAAAGGTCGGCTGATATCCCAGTATAGACTAGGAGATGCTGTCTTTTGGTTGAGGTGTAAAATGCAGCACCTTTCAGATGAATGTACAAGATCCCCAAAACTATATTAAAGAAGAGAAGTGACACTCCCCCTTAGTCCAAGTCACAAAGGAAAAATCTCATTTTCGGGTTCTTATCATCTTATTGTTTGCGGGATCATACTGTGCACAAATTAATTCTCGCCTTTCCCTGTAGTACAAGAGTAATTAGGTTTTGAATTTCTTTTTGCCTATGAAGTGCTTATATATCCTAAGGTCGTGAATCATCTTATATACTTACCAACTGAAGCTCTGAAATCCCTTCAACTATCATGGGTCCTTACAGCTGCATTAAGGAATTTCCCAAATCTTACATGCAGTGGAAGCTGCTTATTTTAGACATAGGGCTCTGTTCTTTGCAGACAGAATGAAGATTCTGTTAGTTTCAACTCGACAAAATAGCTGGTCCCTCCTCGGTGCAATGTCCTGGCCAATCAGAGCCAATCTGCCTGCTTTAAATTTAAACAAAACCTGGCAATTAACTGTCAGTCATCACCCAACTGGTGCATTCCCCATGGCAATGCCTCTACCAATCAGGGTCTACTTGTTGATATCAGCACTCTGTTCTCATACAGTTTAAATGTTGTTTGCCTTTACTATGGTATTCTTGTGAATTGTAGAAAGTGTGAACTGCAGAAGCTGGAGAGTCAGAGTCAAAAAGCGCGGCGCTGGAAAAGCACAGCCAGTCAGGCCACATCTGAGGAGCAGGAGAGTTATCGTTTTGGGCATAAGCCCTTCATCAGAAATGTGGGGCAATTCCTGATGAAGGGCTTCTGACCGAAATGCTGACTCTCCTGCTCCTTGGATGCTGCCTGACCTGCTGTGCTTTTCCAGCGCCACACGTTTCAACACTATTCTTGTGAGTTGTCCTGATTAGTGCAAGATGAAAAGCTTGAACAAAAATGTGTCTTTCTTCAGCAATGTTTAAATGTTTGTTTAAGTGCCTGAGTTGCTGTGAATGAAATGACAATGGTAGGAGTGGGGAATGCTGTCGGGGGCTGCAGACTGCCCTTTGGCCACTTGCCCATCAGGTTCCAGTTGGTCAGCTAGAGTAAGAACCTCTGAATGTCTAGCGCCATTTTTAACAAGTGAGGCAAGTATGGGGGATTGTGTCAGATGCAAGGGCTGGCCACCGAAGGGCTTTCATTGCTGCTTTTTTAAGTCCATAAGAAACAGCAATAGGCCATTCAGCCCCTTGTGCCTGCTCCACCATTCAATAGGATGGCTGACCAGGGTCAACACACCTCAGGCGAGGGGAAAGGTTGAGAAAGAGAGCCCTTCATGGTAACCTCAGACAGTAGCAGGAATTGAACCCACGCTTTGGTATCACTGTGCATTGCAAACCTGCCAACTGAACTAACCAGCCCCATTCCCTAAGGCTAATTTTTCTTTTCATTTTTTTCCCTGTGTGCTTATTCCCCGTGGTTAAATCGTCGAGCCACTGTTCACTTCAGGTGGCTCTGAACTGGCTTTAAGTGACTTATTTACGAACTTAAGCTTGCAGCTAACAGGCAGGATTTTCACATTGGGCCCTTCCTGTCTCCCTCTAAATTGAAGACAGCTTTCCAATGCTGGGAATTGAATGCAGTACACTGTGTACCCGATCGTCATGCCCACTCTGGTGAACTCTACTAAATCCAGTCCAGTAAAATGAAGGTATAAATTCTCCCATACATCGGCAATGTTAATTAAGGGTTAAGATCAGGACCCTGGAGATAACTCCACCACTTGTCTTTGATTGGGACTGGGCAATCGTTTACATCCATCTGCAAGGGCAGGAGAAAGACTGTCTGAAAGGTGGCACCTCTGGCAATTTAGCACATCCTCAAAATCGCACAGAACGTCAGAGCAGATTATTTTCTCACATCTCTGGTGGATGAGTTCCAAACAGCACCATTACCACTTTAAGAGAATACCTGGGCCACGAGCAAAACATAAAATCACAGGATCACACTTCACTGAGAAACATCTTTTATTGTGTGGAAAAGCAGCAGGTCAGGTACTGACCCAAATTGGAACAGATTCCAAGAACTCTGACCTCAGAATCATGTGTTTGTGAATGATATAGTTATTGCTTGGTGTAACAAATATAACTTTAACCGGTTCTTGTCTCGTTAGGTGGTGGATTAACTCATACAACAAAGTAACCAAGGAACTGGAAAAGAAACACGTCCAATCAGAGCATACGGTGGTGTAGTGGCCGTGCTACTGGCATTGGTAATTCCAATGAACTGTGAGTTCAATCCTCACCAAAGCACCCAGTGAGAATTTGGCCTTTAGAATGCCAGAAATTAAATACCTGATGTTGATACAAGTGAGTGCAGAGCTGTCCGATTGGCTTAAAGAGCCAACCGGATCCCTTATGTCTGTACCCTGCATGGCCTTTCTGTCACTCCACATAAACAGAGCTGATAGTTCACTGCACAAATAAACTCCTTGTTCTGCTGCAAAAGAAATACAGGTGGTTAAAGACTGGAGCAACTTCCAGGTCTGAGGTTGTTCACTGTTAAATATCTCACCTGGATGACGCTAAATAAATGACTATTCAATCATATCATAGAACGCGCAAAGCACAGTAGGAGGCCATTCAGCCTGCACTATCTATGCTATCTCTCCAGAGCAATTTGCCTAGTCCCTCTTGTCTGCCTTTTCCTTTTAGACCTATAGTCTTTTCATCTTTGGATAGGGGTCCAGTTTTCTTTTTCCAATGGATCCTGCATTCTCAGAAAGTGCATTCTAGATTCTAGCCATTCACATGCACACAGTAGATATTCCTCTCATCGTCTTGGTTTCTTCAGCCATTGACCTTAAATCTGTCTCCTCTCACTGTCAATCCTGCCACCTGGAGGAGCAGTTTCTCTCTCTACTCCGTCCGAAAAGGGGGAGATTGGGAAAAAAAAACAAAAGAGGGTGTCTGTAATAGTGAGAAGATAGGAGAGACTAAAAGGTTGCTGGTTATTGGAATGAAATAACTAAATAATCAAAAGATATGTCCAGAGGAGGTGTAAATGGCAGTGTCCTGAACGGAGCCTATCTGAAATAAAGACAAGAAAGAAAAGGGCAAAGTCCAAAGTAGCAAGTAAAAGGAAACAAAATGGGGGCAGAATTTATGATTGAAATTGTTGAACACAATGTTGAATCTTGAAGACTGTTAAGTGTCTTGTCAATAGGTGAGGTGCTACCCTTGTAATTATTTTCTCTTGAGAATTAAGAGAATAAATAAATCAGAGTGCGAGTACGTTGGACAATTAAATTGACAAGAGAGAGAACTAAGTGTTAGAGCTGCTGAGGACCTGTATTACTAGGATGGATTGAATAGTTTCCTGTTTTCTCTGATACTATGATTCTGTGAGTCAAATTCAAATCCAGTTCAGTTCAAAGTTTGGATTGCTTTTGTAAGATTAAAATTTGGGTTTGCATGATTCAGACTGGCTTTCAATGTAAACATCAATAAGGAATGATTCAATTCAGTGTGTGTTTCTAATTCAGGAAGGGGATGTGGGCCTGGCTGCTTCAGCCAGATTTATTGCCCGTCCCTAACTGCCCTTTGAGCAGGGCAGTGGTGAGCTGCCTCCTTGAACTGTAGGCACACCTCCAGTGCTGTTTAGGAAAGAGATCCAGGATTTTGACACAGAGGCAGTGAAGAAGTGGTGAGGTGTTTCCAAGTTAGGATAGTGAATGACTTGGAAAGGAACTTTCTGAAACACATTCCGTATTGGAGTCAATTTGTTCCTGATATTATTTGTTTTTCAGATCAGATAATGATCTGGCAGAGCATTTATATTCCTAATGGAGGGTATGCAAAGGGGAAGTGATGGCCTGGACTGTTAATCCAGGGACCCAGTTCAAATCCTGCCACAGCTATTGATGGAATTTGAATTCAATAAACATCTGCAATTAGGAGCATAACGATGGCCGTGAATCAATTGTCCTGAAAAATCCCTCTAATGGCCTTTAGGGAAGGAAACTGCTGGCGTACATGTGACTCCAGATCCCCAGCAATGTGGTTGATTTATAACTGCCCTCTGGGCGATAGATGTTGGCCCAGCCCGCAACAGCCTCGTGCAATGAATTTAAATAGGAAGTATGGAATGTTGAAACCACTGCTGAGCTATCTTTCTCAAGAGTAAACTGGGAAACAAGACACTGATAATTGTCAGTTTTGATGCAGTGAGGACAAAAGGAAATCAGTGCAATATCCAAAAATGATTTTAAAGATGAAATATAGTATCAGTTTGCAGACAGCTGTGGCTTAGGGGGTAGATAGGCAATCAGAACATTGCTGGTTCAAAGCCATAGGCTAGAGAGATGAGCAGAAGAACTAGGCTGACATTCTGCTGCAGTATGTAATGGACTGTTGGCAGGGGCTGACTTTCACATGACAACAATGATCGAAGGTCCTGCCTGCCTGTTCTGGATGTGCCAGTATTTTGAAGAAGACCACATGTAAGGTACTCAGTGTCCTGGCCAAGATTCATCCCTCAATAAACATTATTGAGCAGATAATTTATTGTGGAATCATAGACACTTTATGGAACAGGAAGAGGCCATTTGATGGATCATCTTTGCACCAGTCATGATCTTATTACCGCTCACGAGAGCTTACTGCCCACAAATTGGTTGTGACATTTCTCGTAACAGCGACTGCATTCCAGGAATAAAACACATGCTTGGTTGTAAGGGGTGGCTAAACCGGAGCTATTAAATATTCAGAGATGGGAGTGTGTTGCTGGAAAAGCATAGCAGGTCATCACAAAGGGGTCTGGGCCGAAACGTCGATTTTCCTGCTCCTCGGATGCTGCCTGACCCGCTGTGCTTTTCCAGCACCACACTCTCAACTCTGATCTCCCAGCATCTGCAGACCCCACTGTCTCCTATTAAATATTCAGCTCTGTGATGCTTTTTGGAAATCGAACCCATCCAACCAAACCCAACCCTCCCCTCCTCCTCCCTGCGTCTGTGACCTTACCTGTATCTGTGAACTGTTATCCCTTTAGTCTGACGTCAGTAGGAGCAAAGCTATTACAAGAGCAGCTGAAAAACATCATTATACAATCAGGTAGCGAGGACTTACAAAAGTGAAAATGTGTTTGAAAAATCTGGTTTTCCATAATGTTATGAATAGTTTACAAAAGGGGCAATCAGTTGATGTGTGGATAGGCTACACCTGGAGTACTGCACACAGACTTGGGTCTCCTTATCTCAGGAAGGATATGACAGGTAGTTCTCCTCTAGTACAGTAGTTGCATCCCTGTGTGATACTGTGTTATAGAAAATTGTACCATATACATAATTGGACCTGTGGAAAAAACAGGGTTAGGGGCAAACCACCAGAAATACCAGTAAAAATCATAACAAAAATAGTAGTTAGCCTAACACAAACGATAGTACTGTCTAAGTAAATCTTTAAATCAGACATTTTAATGAAATAATACAGTAAACTTAAAACTGTAACACTAAAATCACTGACGACAGCACTGTACCTTTCACGAAGTTTTTTTTACCAGAAAGCGTGCAAGCGACTGATCATGTGATGCCAACGTGGAAGTCCAGTTGATTCTCTCCCCCTGGTTTGAAACAAAGACTACAATTCCCAGTTCCAAGCTCAGTTTCAAGGCTTGCAGAGCTGATTGCATTCCTGATTTAGCTGAACACACTGAGTGTGCATTTTGCAGATACAGGATCCTGAGGCTGGGTTTTGCTGTGTGAGTAAGTGACGGGGATGGAATTGCGTCAGAGAGAGTTCGCTTTATTTAAAAAAAAGTCCGCAATTCAGTAATCGCTTTACAGCCAAATTGCGTTTAATTAAAGCACGTTATCAGAGAACTACCTGTATTGTCACAGAGGGAGTTCAACAAGAGTTCACCAGACTGGTTCCTGGAATGATGGGACTGTCCTGTGAAGAGAGATTAGGCAAACCAAGGCCGGTGTTCTCGAGAGTTTCAAAGAATGAGAGGTTACCTTGTTGAAACCTGCAAAATATTTAAAGGGGTGGACAAGGTAGATGTTTTCCCTGGTTCTCTGGGGAGTCAAGAACTGGGGTACACAATTTGAATTGAATTAAATTTATTGTCACATGTACCGAGGCAAAGTGAAAAGCTTTGTCTTACGAGCAATACAGGCAGATCACAGAGTTAAATGGCATAGATAAGTAAATAATAGGTAAACAGAGCAAAAACAAAAATGCTGCGAATGTTAAGAGTTTGTGAGTCAATTCAGCATTCTAACAATAGTAGGGTAGAAACTGTTTCGAAACTGACTGGTACATGTGTGTTCAGGCTTCTGTACTTTCTCCTCCATGGTAGAGGTTGTAGAAATGCATTGCCAGAGTGGGATGGATCTTTGAGAATGCTGGCGGCCTTTCCTTGACAGTGGGCCTGGTAGATGGATTCTATGGGTGGGAGGTTGGCCTTTGGTGATTGTCCAGGCCGAGTTCACCACTCTCTGTAACTGTCTCCGATCTTGAATGGTACAGTTGCCATACCAGGTAGTAATACATCCAGACAGAATGCTCTCGATGGCGTGTCTATAAACGTTGACAAGGGTATTCGCTGTCATACCAATCTTCTCAGCTGCCTGAGGAAGAAAGAACATTGTTGGGCCTTTGTAACCAGTGCGTTCACATGAAGTGTTTAAGAAATCTTGTTGTGGATGATCACTCCCAGGAGCTTGACACTCTCCACTCGTTCCACCTCTGTGCTGTTAATGTGTAGGGGGTCATGAGTAACATCCTGCCGAAAGTCAATAATGAGTTCCTTGGTTTTGCCAACATTGAGAGCTAGGTTGTTCTCAGTGCACCATTTTGCCAGGTCTTCCACCTCCCGTCTGTAGTCTGTTTCATCGCCATCTGAGATACAACTGACTATGGTGGTGTCAGCAGCGAACTTGTAAATGGCATTAGTCTGCTATTTGGTGACGTAGTCATGGGTATACCGTGAGTACAGTAGGGGGCTGAGTACGCACCCCTGGGGGGCTCCAGTGTTGAGTGTTAGTGAGGATGAAATATTGTCCACATTATTTCAAGAAGCCATTTAAGGTCAATCTTAGCATTCTCTTCCCTCAGCAGCTTTTAAATCTTTGGAAGTCATTGAGCGTAGATTGGTAGATTTCCAAATACCAATGATGTAAAGGGATGTAGGCATAACATAAGAAAAAGGCATTGAACTGAGTGATCAGCCTTGATCGAACTGAATTGTGGAACACACTCTATGGAATGAAAGGCCTATTGCTACTCCTATGGTTCAAACATGTTAGATTTTCCAAGAGCATTCAGTAAGGTACCACATGAGAAATTATGATATAAGCACGGGATTGACAGTGATATATAAGGATGGTGTGATTAATGGATAGAAACCAGAGAGAAGCAGTCGGTCAGGTAATAGTCAGGTACTGTATGGGCCAATGTTTAGAGGTCCATCCATATTAGGTGCCAGGGGCTGAGTGTTATCCATCTGGGTTTGCTATTAACACTCAGCTAAGTGAGATAGTAAGCTGCATCAAGCATACAGGCTGAAAAGTGATATAAACAAATCATGTGTCTGCTGGAAAATAATCTGGGGTAGTGTCAAGTTATTTACATGTGAAGAGAAAAACACAAACACAGGCTATTTTTAAAATTCTGAGAGACTGGGAAATGATAGCATTCAGAGGGATTTGGAATCGCTCAAAGTTAACGTGCAGGCAGAGCAAGCAATTAGGAAAGCAAATGCCTCTGTTAGCCTTTTGTTACAAAGATCTTACAGTGTCAAATTAAAGGCACCTTACTACAATTACGTACACTCCACACCAGCAGAGCTGTTTGGAAGGAGGTGGCAGCAGTGTGGTAATGGCACTGGACTTGCGATAGCGTTAGGGTGAGGGCTCCGTTGTAGGTTCAGGCTAGTTGTCTGGGAACATGAATTCAAATTCCATTGGAGCATGTGATGAAATTGCATTCGGTAACATCACAAGCTTAAAAGGAAAGGAAATGCTCACCTGGTAATGATTATGTTCAAATAGCCCACCAAGTTCAGTAAGTTAGGGGAAGGAAACCTGCTATCTTACTTGCTCTGGGCAACATGTGACTCCAAAGTGATTCTTATCCATCACCTGGGCATTCTGGGTAAACAACCTCTAATGCCAATAACACACACCTCAATGTTACAATTTCTAAACATTTTTTTCCTTACCAGAGGCCAAATATAATTGTCTTGGAAAGAGTTCAATGAAAGCTCACAATGAAGGGGTGAAGAGCTTGTCCAATGATGTGAGGTTGGAATCTGAGCTAGAATTTAGGGGCTTGACAGCTGATAGGCTACAAAGATGTTTCCCCAATATGGAGTCCAGAACTAGGAGACAGTGTCGGGATAAGAGATTGGATATTTAGGGCTAAGCTGAAGAGAAATTTGTTCATTCAAAGAAAGGGCTGTGATCATTTAGTATTTTCAAACCAGAGATCAAAGGAATCAAGTGAAATAGGGAAATGGAATCTAGCCAGAAGATCAATCATGATCTCATAGAATGGCAGAACAGTCTTGAAGGGCCAAATTGCCAAGTCTTGCTCCTATTTCTTCTGGCACTATCTCGCAGTGTCAGCTTTCTGCCACTAGAGGCCCATGTTGACCAGTTGAAACAGCACTCCATCTGGTTCCTGTGTTTATGGAGAGTCATGGTAGCATCAGTACAGCACAGGACAGAAAGCATTTAAACTAAGATTTCTCAAACTTAATGGAAAACAGATCCCAGGCATTAGCTCTGTTCTTAGCGTTGCGCAGAAATTGGAACTGATGGAGCTGAAACCTGGAAATTAAAATATTGCAAGGAATGCACTGAAACCCATGTGAATTAAGGCATTGACAGACTGAGGGAGCCCAGTAAGGCAGACTTTGGTTTGAAGAGAGGCCCTAAACTTAAACTTGGAGGCAGGCCAGTAGAATCACTAAATTTTAATAACACTCAAAATATAAGTGCAAACTTTTATCACATCTTCAGACTCAGTTGCTGCAGGGAGCCTGGGCTGGTTTGAGCTGTCACAGGTTCAAATATTTCACGTAAAGAACTTTCTCCTCTAAATCTGGCAATGGGATCCTGGGCATTAACTGATGTTTTGGTAGATAGATGAGTAAGGGTCTCAAGGGTTGTGACAGGGTTTAACAAAAGTTGTAATGACAATCTATTTCCATGGCAGGGCATAATCAAGAGAGTGAATGACCCTTTACAATGCTGTAATTCTTATATAACTCTGGGTGAGTCTTTTTCTTCAGGCTCCCCCCTCTTGCTGAAGTTTGGGTGCAAGGCTGGGTAGGTCCCTTCCGCTGGAAGCAAACAGCATTTATTTTGACCATTGGTTTCATTGCTAACTGAGGGATGATACTCGGCAAGGTCCCAGCCTTTTCCAAAGTAAAGTGCACATGAGTCTATTTGGATATTTCATACCTCTCAATGGTGTTTGTCTTCAGAGATATTGTCTTCTTGTTGGGATGATCTGATTCTTGCATTTTGGTAGACTTTGCTCCCTGAGAGGAGTGATGTTCTGCACCCCCCACCCCCAGTAATGGAGCTGATGCCCACACTTAATTTAGCTCATCGTGTGGGTTGGAACACCCGGGTGTGCCCACTAGCGTGCATTACCCGCTGCTCAGAGGTATAAGTGTGAGTTGAGAACACAGTGGAAAGCCAATGTACCTTAGTCTCATTCATAGGCAATGTTGGACTGACTCAGAAATGTAGCCCTGTCACAGAACTCCATCCCCCCACCTCCGTACATTCACAATTGCCTGCTTGTCTGTTGGTGGTAACTAGGCACTGGATAACCATCTCAGCCTGACAGACTCACAGTCAGCATTCCCATAACGTCATGATGATTCCTGACTACACTTCAATGTGGCTCAGGCAGCAATATCCTCATCACTTGAATTTACAAAGGATTTGGTTCAGGGCCCCACTGCAGAGAATTCAACTGAAGATCTTGTCAGACATTCCCAATTATGGGGCAACGAGGGAGATGCCTTACTTCACAGGAGACTTTAATGTAAGGCCCAAGGTGTTTGGAAGTAAAGCCATCTCTCTATTTTGAGGAACAGCAGTGGAATGTTCGTCTTTTGCTGTGCTGCAATATTTATCTCTCTGTCAGAATAACTAAAAGAAACGGTCTGTTCATTGTTTTGTTATTGCTTCTGGGAATTTGTGGTGTGAGAATTGGCTGCCAAGCTCCCCACTACAACATTTCTGAGTACTCCCATGGCATCGAGATGTTCTGAGATTGTGAAATGGGGGCAGGGGGATGTTGAAAATGCAAATCCTTCTTCTATAGGGGTTAGCATTTATTTTGAATTGCATATGGACACAGATGAGTGGTGGACCCAATACTGATAACTGATGTAAATATTTTAATATTAATTACTTAATTTCCATAATTAAAACATTCTTTACACAGATAACAGAAAATGGCAAAAGATTTTAATAATTTAACCAAATATACAGTTATAAATCTCTGAAAATAAATCTATGACAAATATTTACATTAATGCACTACCATTAACTCATACTCTGTCCATCTACACAGGCTACAATGACTTTAATATCTCTCAATGCAGGGTGAATACAAACGGGGAAATTTCAGTTCCCCAACTGTATCCAGCTGATGCATATTAACCCTTTGATGACTGAACATTGTTATCAATATCAAGAGAATAGAAGTTGCATTGAGGCATCTCTGAGTGGAATGTGTCACATGGAGGAAAGTTTAATTTTATTGCACTTTCTGGAATATTCCATAGGAAATGTTTTGCACTCCAGCTCTACGGATAGGTATATGGTAAATATCAAGAGAATTTCAATTGTATTGAGGAACCTGAGTGAAACAAGCTATATGGAGATAAAAAATGCATTTTACTGCCCTTGTTGCAATATTTAATTTGAAGTGTTTTGCAACATACTTTTTTATGAATGAAGTAAATTTTGGAACAAATTATCTTGCTAAGGCCCATCACCATAACAGTGAAGATTCACCAGGCAGATCCCTGGGCTCAGGGGTATTAGTTAGCTCAATTGGCTGGCTGGCTGGTCTTTGATACAGACTGATGTTAACAGCTCTAGCTTAATTCCCACAGCAGCTGAGGTTAGTATGAGAGTCTCTCATTCCCAAGTTCAAGTCAAACCACCCACTGACTGTCTCTGTGACTGTGCTCACTTTACCTATTGGAGCTTTGAAGATTGAATTATTTGAGTAGGTTACATCAGTTTGGCTTGCATTCCCATGAAGATAGAAAGGTCATCTGAGAAGCTGTTTTCTTTGGTGGGGAAGCAAGAACAAGGAGCAGGCAAGAGTGAAACCAGGAGACATCTCTTCACAGAAACAGCACTAGAAATGTGTAATTCCTTCCCCCAAAAAGGTTGTCGATGCTGGCATGGGTAGTGGTTTTCAAAACAGAGTGAGATTTTTTTGGTGGGTAAGTGCAACAAGGGGCATGCAGCAAAAGGTGACTGAATGGTTTTGAGGTACAGATCAGCCAGGATATATCTGAATGGCGGAGCAGACTTAAGTGGTACTCCTGTTCCACTGCTCCTCGACAGCATGAGACATTGTATTTACAGCATGGAAGAATTCCCTCACAGTAACGTAGCTATAAAACTCCCTGAGTTGGGTGATTGTTTAAGGAGCTGACCAGAATGTAGATTGAATAGCACTTGGTTTTAGAGCCCAGTCAACACAATTTAACACTCTCCATTACTTTCAGAATGACAGGATTCACGGACTATTACATACTCATAGTGTATTCATTTTCAATTAAAGAGACAGTTAGAATACTTCAGCTGTCAAAGGGTTAAATGAATCATGCAATCAGCCTGGAAACAGCCAATGAAAGAATGTTCCAAATGCACCTCTCAATACTCTGACAGCACCTCCCCACTTGCTTCCCCCTTGAAACATGCGTCTTGGTAAACAACTGATGGAATAATACAATCAGAATATCAACACCATTGTTAATAGACTCTACGCACTGTTCTCCATTTACTTGTGCATCTTGTCACTTTGTCCTCAAACACTCTAACCAAATTGAAGTAGAAACAATGCTCACTCACTAGTCTGTACTCTCCTGTTTTGCAAAACAAAGTAGAATTCAAAATTAATAAAGAATAATGAAGGACCGTGCAGATTTGAGGTTGCCCAAACCAAGGGGTTATAAGGTTCATTGTGAATTAATCGATATACCTACCCATCCTGGTTATAGATATTCAGTCAAGATCACCCCCCCACCCCCCAGTCTCCTCACTCAGAATGGTTTCACCCCCCACCACAGATCAAAATTATCCTCCACTCTCCTCACTGAAAATGGTTTAATCCCCCATCATAAACCAAGATCATCCCCCCCACTCAGTGAGAATGGTTTAACCGCCCCCC
>NC_057729.1:52810417-52831840 GCF_004010195.1 Chiloscyllium plagiosum
CTCCCCCCCCCCCAACCCAGGGCATAAATATAATGGCCTAACACAATGACACGAGAATGAATGTGAAAATAATTCATAGCTTCCTATTCAACCGAGAGCGGGTCGCTCATATTCGTATTACACTCGAGAACACAACGCTCGCTTTCCAAAAGCCCAGGGGGCTGTCGCTGGTATGAACAGGTGTGTACTAAAACCCCTGATCCCCACCCACCCACTCTCCCCCTCTTATCTGAGATGTTCCCCCCTTCAGCCCCTTCAGGAATTGAGTGGTGTGCGAGGCAGCTGCTCGCTAGGACCCAGTAGAGTCTCTCCATCCCCCCCCCCCCCCCTCTCAGACAGCTGGCAAATTGAAACGCTTCTCCAGGCTTCAGACATTATCAAGGCAGCTTTGGAGCCTGACCTCTCAGACACGACACGCATGTTATCTCAAACCCGGATTCCCCAGGAGACGCTCAGGTTCAAAGAAGATGTGCACGCCAGTCTTTGCAAAAGCTGCCGTCACTTCAGTTTGAACTTGGTCAGTGAGAGAGCCGCATGACATTTCAGTCTCTCTCTTCCCCCTTGCCCGGCTGTATCCTGAGTATTTCAGTTTATTTATTGTTCATTGAAATTCCCCCCACACACTTCTTACCCCCCCCACTCCCACACAAAAACAACACTAATTGTAAAACCCTGCTATTAAACCTGTATCCCTGGACAAATATCTCCTTTATAGACTAATCCAGATCAATATTCAAACCCCAGTTAAGGACAGCGTTTTGTTTCTGTATTTATAAAAGCTACCCAAACGCGTCGGTTTGGCATAAATTACGATACCCTGATCACGGTACAAACTCTTTTCAATGTTATTGCCAAACAGATACATCAATTAAATTGTACAATTAAAAAGATACCTGCTTTACTTACTTTGGGATAGGAAGAGAATTTTAAAATCATTTGACTTTTAGAAAAAAAACCATTAAAAAAGGGGCGCTACAACGATTGAAAACTTAATTTAGAAAAATTGAAGTTGAAACCGTTAGTTTAAATCTCGGTTTTGCTGTGTGTTTATTTTGGGGGAAAAAAAGGTATATTTTTAAAAAGAACCTTTCGTTTAAAAAATGCCCTTATTTCAATAAGTAAATACCAGGTCAGACACACTAGACACCAACCAATCTCCTGAAATCATTTCGGAAACTTCCGGAGTGCAATAATCTGGAAATTCGAAATGGGATGCAGAGTTCGTATGCAAGATTTCCATATCTTTATCCAGGGATAGTGAGTCCAAGGGGCCAAGCGCCAGGTTTTCAAAGTTGGCGCTGGAGATAATGTCGAGAATCTCATCTTCCAGTTCCTCGTCTGAAGAGCAGGAGGCGAGGGATCTGGTGGAGGAGGGAGATGATGACCGCAGGTCCCCGAGAGGATGGCTCAGCGCAGCATCTTCAGGGGAGCCCGGGCCCTGGGGACTCTGTTCCACCATGGGCTTACCCGGGGGATCTGGATCCGGGCCCAACTCATAGTCTTCATCTTGGCCGCTGGCATCCTCTTCATAGGAAGAGCAGCTGCCCTGCCGCCCTGTCTCCCGCCTTCTGGGATCTTCCTGTGCCTCCAGCCGGTCATCTCCAGCGGTCTCGGCTCTGGGGCCCCCCCTCTTGGTTTTCCAGGCGCCTTTGTCCCTGGAGCCGCCGCTCCCTCTCTGCGCCTTGTTGCAGAGGTTCTTCTTGACCGAAGCCACCTTCCTGCTCAGCATCTTGGCGATGGCCCCGCTCTTCCCCTTCTTCCTCGGCCGGTACTTGTAATCGGGATAGTCGGCCATGTGCTTGAGCCGGAGGCGCTCGGCTTCCTTGATGAACGGGATCTTCTCGGTGTCCGCCAGCGCTTTCCAGCGCTTGCCCAAGCGCTTGGAGATCTCGGCGTTGTGCATGTCCGGCGACTGCTCCATGATCTTCCGCCTCTCGATCTGTGACCACACCATGAACGCGTTCATGGGCCGCTTGATGTGACCACTGGGGGTTTTACACCAGCCCGGCTCTGATCTCAGGCTCTCTCCATCGCTAGAGTCTTCAGTTACCATCCTTGGAAGTTTGAGACAGAGAGAGAGAGAGAAGGGGACGGGGGTGTGTGGGATCAATCGGGAACCTGTGGAAGGAGTCGGACTAGGAAAGAAGCTGGGGTAGACTTCAGCAGCTAAAAGCCTTCCCTAGGAAGAATAGTCTTTGTAGGGTTCCTGTTTCGCCCAGCACACTGCAACCCCATGCGCTCCTGCTCACTTCGGAGTTATAGCTTTATCTGTGTGTATAAATTCTCTCTCTCTCTCTCTCTCTTCACACACACCCTGCAAATCCCACCCAGCCTCTGCTTGTATTGGCTGCCGGCTGTACTCACAATCTGCCCGTTCACCAATCACCCGAAACCCAGACAGACAACAACCAGGGCTGGCCAGAAAAATACACCTTTGATGTCAATCGGTAGGGGTCTTTTTGCAAAGGGCACCAAACGGATTTCACATCAGCTCAAAGAAAGAATGTACCTCTCTCCCCACCTCCCCTTTATGTAAAAAAAAAATCTACAGACATACTTTCTCAGAAATGCAGAAACGAATCCTGAATAGCGACGGTCTCCTTTTAATGAACCAAGTTTCCTTTTACGATAACGCCTGGCGAATCCCAACAGCGTAAAAGGTCCCAAGACAGTTTAAACTCGGTTACTGAGGTCGGTTTTAAGGAGTGGTTTAGACAGCCCAGGGGTGAACAAGGTTACTAGACTCAAAGACACGCACTCAGCTTTCTCTCCACAGATGCTGCCAGACTTGCTGAGGGTTTTTTTTCCCCCAGTAATCTCTCTTTCTGTTTCAGAAATCTCCAGTGTCCGCGGATCTTTATTTTATTTCAGGGTCAAAGGGTCCAGTCAGTCAGAGGCGTTACCATCAAAGGCGGAGCTGTGCTGTTTGATGTGCAAGGTCAGACAGGTGTCATCAGTGCAGGAGGAGGCCATCCGGCCCATCGTATTATTACTGGCTTTCCAAATGAGCATTTGAAGCTGGTGTCCTCCTACATTGTTTGTAGTTGAATAAATATCCAGCACTATATTAGATTGATCGTTTCACAATTCCAGGTAATAGAATCGTACAGCACTGAAACAGACCCTCCGTCCAACTCAGACACAAAAGCCTGAACAGCTTCTTCCCTGCTGGTATTATACTGCTGAACGGACTTCTCCAATTGCTTTGTGCACCTCCTGTACAGTGGTAACCTTTATGCCTTGCTCTTGTCTAAGCATTCTATGATCTGCATGCCCTTGTTTGGTATTAATTAGCCTATATTGCTCGCAAAACAGAACTTTTCCCTGTATGTAGGTACATGTGACTACAATAAATGAAACTAATAATCAAATCGTCCACACTGACCAAGTTTTCCAAACCAAACATTTGCCTGCATTTGGCCCATATCCCTCTCAACCTTTCCTATCCATGTACATGTCCAAATGTCTTTGAAATGCATCTATCACTTCCTCTGGCAGTTCATTCCACATTCAAACAACCCACTTGTGAGAAAATGTTGCCCCTCAGATCCCTTTTAAATCTTTCCCCTCTCACAAACAATCTTTGCTATTCAGGAGGAAGTGCAGATGCTAGAGATCAGAGTTGAAAAGTGTGGCACTGGAAAAGCACAGCAGGCCAAGCAGCATCAGAGGAGTAGGAGAAACGATGTTTTGGGCAAAAGTCCTTCATCAGGAATGATCTTTGCTATTCACCTTATCAATGCCCCTCATGATTTTATAAGCCTCTGAGAGTTCACCCCTGTGCTCCAACAACAACAAAAAAGTCCCAGCTTATTCAGCCTGTCCTTACAACTCAAACCCTCCAGTCCTGGTAATATCCTTGTAAATCTTTTCTGCACCCTCTCTAATTCAATAATATCCTTCCTATAGCAGGGAGACCAATGTTTTTCAGACCTGCTTCTTTTGCAATGAGTTATAAGGATGGAGGTAAACACTGAAGAGAAAGCGGATGTAAGGAATAAATGTCTTTTTTCTGTCCTCACATGGAGGATATGAAAAAACTTCCCAGTGATAACTGTAATTCAGAAGGCTGAAGTGAAAGGGGAACTTGGTGACACTATAAATCACTAGGGAAGTGGTACTGTGCAAACTGATGGAGAGGGGAGTGATAAGACTCAAGGTGCTGATGGATTTTATCTTAAGGTCGGGCTAATGAGGTAACAGATATTAATTTTCCAAAATTTCTTTGAAGGTTCCATTAGACTGTAGAATAGGAAATATAACCCCTGTATTCAAGAAGGGACAGAGGCAGAAAACAGGAAACTAAAGACCAGTCAGCTTGATATCTGTCAGGGCAAAGGTGTTCACATTGATTGATTGTTGTGGCAGAGGTGGTATCTTTAGCAGGAGGCATGGGTTCAAGTCCCACCTGCCCCAGAGGTGTGTGATGACGTCGCTGAACAAATGCATTAAGAAAATAGGTAAAATTAAGGAAACTTTAACTGGGTACTTGGGAAAACTCCAAGTAATTAGGAAAGAACCAGCATTGTGTTATAAAATGGGAAATGGTGTTTAATGAATTTATTGCTTTGAAAGAGTAATATGTCCTGTCAATAAAGGGAAGTCTGTTGATGTATTTAGAGGATATTTATCAAGACTGCACATAAAAGGCTATTGTACAATGTAGGAGCTCAGAGTAACCTAGCAGCATGGCTAGCAGAATGTGTAGGGTATGGATAAATTGGTTTGTGTCATGTTGACAGCTTGTGACAAATTGTTTCCTACGGGGGTCTCTACTGGAGCCTCAATGTTTTACACTTTTATCATTGACATTGATGAGGTGATGAGAGCCATGATGGGTGGCTAAATTTGCAGATGACACAAAGATAGGTTAGAAAGTATGTTGTCAAGGTGACGTAGCAAGGTGCAGACCAATATACTTAGATTGAATAAGTTCACAAAAATCTTGCAGGTTGAGTATAATGGGGGAAAATGTGAAGTTGTTCACTTTGGGAGAAAGAATCTTAAAAAAGCAGAGAATTAGTTGAATGGCTCAGTGGTTAGCACTGCTACCTTACAGCAGCAGAGACCTGGGTTTGATTCTATCCTCACATGACTCTGTGTGGAGTTTGCATGTTCTCCCCCTGTCTGTGTGGGTTTGCTCAGTTTCCTCCCACAGTCCAAAGATGTGTGGTTTAGGTAGATTGGCCATTCTAAATCACCAAGAGTATCCAGGGTTGTGCAGGCTGAATGGAGTAATCATGGGAAATGTGAAGTTCCAGGAATATGGTAGGGGGTGTTGGATCTGGGTGGGATGCTCTCTAGAGGGTCAGTGTGGATTTGATGGGCCAAATGGTGCGTTTCCACAGTTTAGGGGCTCTATGATATAGCACGTGATTAAGAAGGTTAACGGACTGCTCATCTTCATCCCGAGAGGAATTGAACAAAGTAGTATTTTCTGCTTCAGTTATACAAGGCATTAGTGAGACCACATCTCCAATACTGTGTATAGTTTCAGTCTCCTTACTTAAGGAAGGATCTAAATGTATTAGAAGCAGTTCACTGGAGGTTTACTAGATTGATACCTGGAATGAACAGATTGTCTCTTGGGAATGATTGAACTGACTGGGCCAGTTTCAGTAGAGCAGGGGTTGATTTAAATGAAGTGTTTAAGAGACTGAATATCCTTGAATAGACAATGGTGGAAAGGATGTTTCACTTCTGGTCAGCCAGAACTGGATGGAGCGAGGGGGGGGGGTTGGGTGGATACTGTTTTAAAATGAGAACAGAGGGTTTCCATCAGAGGGTTCAACAGTTTTGGAACTCTGCCTCAGAAGACAGCAGAGGTGGGCATTCAATATTATTAAGACAGTGGTGGTTAGATTCTGATACAAAGTGCTGCAGAAATTCAGCAGGTTTAGCAGCATCTGAGGGAGAAAGCAATGTTAGCATTCCAAGTCCAGTGGCTATTTCTTAGATTTACATTAGACAGGGAATTAATAGCCATCAGGGATAGATGTGAACATGGAACTGACAGCACAAACAAACCAACAATGATCATAGTGAATAATGAAGCAAGCTTAAAGGATCAAAGTAGGCAGGCAGGAGGCTGAAAGAACATAGCAAGCCAGGCAGCATCAGGAGGTGGGGAAGTCAACACTTTGTATGTAACCCTTCTTCAGGACTCAAGAAAATGGGTTACACCTAAACGTTGACTTCTCCACCTCCTGATGCTGTCTGGCTTGTTGTGTTCTTCCAGCCACCTGCTTGTCTGCCTTGGATTCCAGCATCTGCAGTTTGTTTATCTCTAAAGGACCCAAAGTGGCCCACGTTTGTTCCTAATTCGTAGATGATTGCAGTGTGGTTGTGGTTAGGGTGGTCAGTACACAGCCAGGCATGAAGAGGATGTAGGGAACTCACTTTAAAAAGGAATGGACGTGGCAAAGACTGAATTCAACTTTTACTGTCGGCCAGTGTGGAATTTGGAACACATCCCCAGAACATTAGGTGGTTTGAATTACTAACTCCGTCCTGTGACACCCACACCTCTATTTGGCACTTTGGACCCTTCTGGACTCTAGATCGGGTTGAACAGCTTCAGACCTCTGACCCCATTTTGTTTCCTTTGCAGATTTCAGCCTTGCTCTTGGTTTTGCACTCAGATGTTGGCGATTCCTTCTTGTGCAATTCACGCCTCCTCTAGACACACATTTTGTTTCTTTGCTTGTCTCGTTGCCACCCTCTTTGGTTCTGCTCATCAACACTTCAGGCATTTAATGTTTCCTATCTATCATCTATCAAAGATCCTCTTTTTTTTGATGTAGAGGTGCCAGTGTTGGACTGGGGTGGACTAGGTCAGAAGTCACATGACATCAGGTTATAGTCCAACAAGTTTATTTGAAATCACAAGCTTTCAGAGCACTGCTCCTTCATCAGGTCATGTGTTTTTGACCTCCATCCTCCATTCGTCTGACTTAAGACCTATTTCTAACTTTCTTGGTTTTAATGAAATGTCATTGACCTGAAATATTTCACTTTTTAATTCAAATGTCCACTGTCTGAGGTATTTTGCTTTTGAATCGGTATTAATTGATGTTGATTTAAGGATAGATACTGGTTTGGGTGTGGTGGATAACTATCCTGTTCTTCATATAGTCTCACAGGTTCTTTTGCCTGAGGGGGTGGGTGGGCCTCAGTTTATCACATTTTCTGAGAGACAGCACAAAGGACTTTACATTGTGTCCAAGTTCCTGGAATGGGACCTGAATTCACAACGTTCAGACTTAACAGTGTCAAAGGGCTGTCAGGAAGATATTTAGCACATTTGTCTTCATTGCTGAGATCTTTGAGTTGGGACGTCGTAGAGATGTGCAGGACATTGGTGAGGCCCCTTCTGGAATATACTGTGTCCAGTTCTGGTTGCCCTGTTATAGGGAGGATATTATTAAAGTGGAGAGGGTTCAGAAGAGATTTACCAGGATATTGCCAGGAATGGAAGGGTTGAGTTATAGAAAGGCTGGATAGGCTGGGACTATTTTTTATAGAGCGTAGAGGATTGAAGGGTGACCTTATACAGGTTTATAAAATCATGAAAAGTATCAATAAAGTGAATGGCAGGTATCTTTTCCCGAGGGTGGGGAATTTCAGGAGTAGGCGGCCTATTTTAAAGGTGAGAGGAGAAAGATTTAAAAAGGACATGAGGGGCAAAGTTTTTATATGGAGACTGATTCGTATGTGGCATGAACTTCCAGAGGAAGTGGTGGATGAGAGTACAGTTACAACATTTGAAAGACCTTTAGATAAGTATAAGAATGTAAGACATAAGAGCAAAAATTAGGCCATTCAGCTCATCGAGTCACTCTGCTATTCAGACAGGCAGGAAACTGGAGGAACGCGATCATCCAGGCAGCATCAGGAAGTAGAGAAGTCGACATAACCCTTCTTCAGGGCTGTGGGTGGGTGTAGGGGGATCTGCAGATAAAGGGGGTGGCAGAGGCAGGATGGTGAGGTGGGGATAGGTGAAGACTTTACCACCCCTCTCCCCCCCCCCCCCCCCCCCCCCACACCTTATCTGCAGCTCCCCCTACACCCACCCCCAGTCCTGAAGAAGGGTTACACCTGAAACATCGGCTTCTCCACCTCCTGATGCTGCCTGGCTTGCTGTGTTCTTCCAGCCTCCTGCCTGTCTACTTTGGATTCCAGCATCTCCAGTTTTTTTGTCTCTTGCCATTCAATCATGGCTGATAAGTTTCTCATCCCCATTATCTCATCTTCTCCCTGTAACCCTTGATCCCCTTAACAATCAAGAACCTATTCATCTCAGTCTTAAATGCACTCAGTGACCAGGCCTCCACAGCCTTTTGTGGCAGTGAATTCCATAGATTCACCACTCTGGCTGAAGAAGTTTCTCCTTATCTCCATTTCAAAGGGTCTTCCCTTTACTCTAAAGTGTGTGCCCTTGGGTCCTAGTCTCTTCTACCAATGGAAACATCTTCCCAACATTCACTCTGTCCAGACCATTCAATATTCTGTAAGTTTCAATTAGGTTCTTTCTCATCCTTCTAAATTCCATTGAGTATAGGCCCAGAGTCCTCGAATGTTTCTCATATGTTAAGTTTTTCATTCATGGGGCCATTCTTGTGAACCTCCTCTGGATACGCTTCAGGGCCAGTACATCCTTCCTAAGATATGGGCCCAAAACTTCACACAATACTTCAAATAGGGCCTGACAAGAGCCTTACACAGCCTCAGAAGTGCATCCCTGCTTTTACGTTCAAGTCCTCTCAAAACTGCCATCATTGCAATTGCCTTCCTAACTATTGACTCAACTTGCAGTTGGACTCCCAAGTGTCTTTGCAATGCAGACTTCTGAATTTTCTCCCCATTTAGAAAATAGTCCATGCCTCTCTTCTCCCTACCAAAGTGCATGACCTCACACTTTCCCATGTTATAATCCATCTGCCACTTCTTTGCCCACTCTAACCTGTCCAAATACTCCTGCAGCCTCCTCACCTCCTCAATGCTACCTGTCCCTCTACCTATTTTCATATCATCTGCAAACTCAGCCAGAATGCCCTCAGCTCCTTCATCTATATCATTAATGTATAAAGTGAAAAGTTGTGGTCCCAACACTGAGCCTTATAGAACACCACTAGTCACTGGCTACCAATCTGAGAAGGCCCCTTTTATCCCCACTCTCTGCTTTCTGCCAGACAGCCAAGTTTCTATCCATGCTAGCACCTTGCCACTGACACAATGGGCCCAATCTTACTCAGTAGCCTCCTGTGCATCATCTTGTCAAAGGCTTTCTTGAAGTCCAGATAGATAACATTCATTGGTCTGTAATTTTCTGTCATTTGCCTTACTCCCTTTTTAAACAGGAGTGTCACATTAGTGATTTTCCAGTCCTCCCTGATTCTATTGATTCCTGAAAGATCACTACTAACACCTCCACTATCTCTTCAGTTCTCTCAAAAACATTACAGCGCAGTACAGGCCTTTGGCCCTGAATGTTGCACCGACCTGTGAAACCAATCTGAAGCCCATCTAATCTACATTATTCCATTCTCCTCTATACGCCTATTCAATGACCATTTAAATACACTTAAAGTTGGCAAGTCTACTGCTGTTGCACGCCCCTACTACTCTGAGTAAAGAAACTACCTCTGACATCTGTCCTATATCTATCACCCCTCAATTTAAAGCTATGTTCCCTCGTGCTAGCCACTGCCATCCGAGGAAAAAGGCTCTCACTGTCCAACCTATCTAACCCTCTGATTATCTTATACGTTTCAATTAAGTCACCTCTCAACCTTTTCTCTAACAAAAAACGCTTCAAGTCCCTCAGCCTTTCCTTGTAAGACCTTCCTTCCATATCAGGGAACATCTTAGTAAATCTCTGAACCCTTTCCAAAGCTTCCACATCCTTCCTATAATGCGGTGACCAGAACTGCACGCAATACTCCAGGTGCGGCTACACCAGAGTTTTGTACAGCTGCAGCATGACCGCATGGCTCAAAACTCAATCCTCCTACCAATAAACGCCAACACACCATATGCCTTCTTAACAATCCTATCAACCTGGGTGGCAACTTTCAGGGATTTATATATCGGACACCAAGATCTCTCTGTTCATCTACACTGCCAAGAATTGTATCATTAGCCCAGTACTCTGCATTCCTGTTACTACTTCTGAAGTGAACTACCTCACTTTTCTGCATTAAACTCCATTTGCCACCTCCAGGCCCAGCTTTGCATCTTATCTATGTCCCTCTAACCCACAACATCCTTCAGCACTATCCACAACTCTGCCTCCCTTCATGTCATCTTAAAACTTGCTGGAAAAGCGCAGCAGGTCAGGCAGCATTCAAGGAGCAGGAGAATCGACATTTCGTGCATGAGCCCTTCTTCATTCCTGAAGAAGGGCTCATGCCCAAAATGTCGATTCTCCTGCTCCTTGGATGCTGCCCGACCTGCTGTGCTTTTCCAGCAACACATTTTCAGCTCAATCCCATCTAATCTTGTAGCCTGTATCTCCGTATTCTCACTGACAATTGCCCTTTTCCAATGTGAATACTGACAAAAAGTATTCATTAAGCACTTCCCCTATGTCCTCAGATTCCACACACAACTTTCCACTACTATCTTTGATTGGCCCTAATTTTACTCTAGTCATTCTTTTATTCCTAATATACCTATAGAAGGCCTTAGGGTTTTCCTGGATCCTATCTGCCAACAATTTCTCATGTCCCCTCCTGGCTCTTCTTAACCCTCTTTAGAACTTTTCTGATTAACTTGTAACTCTCCAGCCTCCTAACTGAGCCTTCACACCTCATCCTCACATAAGCCTTCTTCCTCTTGACAAGAGCTTCAATTTCTTTAGTAAACCATGGCTCCCTCTCTCAACAACTACCTCCATGCCTAATAGGCATGTACTTACCAAGGACCTGCAGTAGCTGTTCCTTGACTAAACTCCACATTTCAAGAGAGTGTCCATCCCCTGCAGTTTCCTTCTCCATCATATGCATCCTAAATCTTTCCTAATTGCATCATAATTCCCTTTCTCTCAGTTATTCCTCTTTCCCTGCAGTATACACTTATTCCTGCCCATTGCTCTTGTAAACATAACCAAATTATGATCACTATAGCCAAAGTGCTCACCTACCTGCAAATCTAACACCTGGCCGGGTTCATTCCCAGTACCAAATCCAATATGGCTTCGCCACTTGTTGACCTGTCTACATATTGTGTCAGAAAACACTCCTGCACACATTGAACAAAAACTGGCCCATCAAATTACTTGAATTATAGTATACCCAGTCAATATTGGGGAAGGTAAAGTTCCCCATAACAACTACCCCGTTACTCTTGCTACTATCGAGAATCATCTTTGCTATCCTTTCCTCTACGTCCCTGGAACAATTCGGAGGCCCAGAGAGAACTCCCAACAGGGTGACCTCACCTTTCCTGTTTCTAACCTCAGCCCAAACGACCTCAGTGGATCAGTCCTCAAACGTTCTGAGCTGCTGTAATATTACCCTTGATTAACAATGCCACACCCCGCCTTTTTACCATTTTCTCTGTTCTTACTGAAACATCTAAATCCCGGAATCTGCAACAAACATTCCTGTCCCTCCTCTAGTGTTGTCTTTGAAATGGCCACAATATCGAAGTCCCAGGTACCAACCCATGCTGCAAGTTCACCCACCTTATTCCAGATGCTCCTGGCATTGAAGTACACACATTTCAAACCAACATCCTGATTACCAGTGCCCTCTCGTGACCTTGTAAACCTACCCCTGACCTTACTATCCTCAACCTCTTGTACACTAGAACTACAATTCAGGTTCGCATCCCCCTGCTGAATTAGTTTAAACCCTCCTGAAGAGCATTAGCAAATCTCTCTCCCCAGAATATTGGTACCCCTCTGGTTCACCCTGTTAGTAAAAGTCCCCAGAAAGAGCCTCAATTAGCCAAGAATCCAAAACCCTCCCTCCTGCACCATTCCTGCAGCCATGTGTTCAGCTCCGCTCTCCCTGTTCCTCGCTTCATTAGCATGTGGCATGGGCAACAAAGCAGAGATAACAACTCTATTTGTTCCAGTTGTGAGCTTCCACCCTAGCTCCCTGAATTTCTGCCTTAGGTAGGAAGAAAGGCAGGGATTTATGTCGTTGCTGCTCCCCCTCCCTCTCAAGGATCCCGAAACACGATCACAGACATCACGAACCCTGGCACCAGGGAGGCAACACAACAACCGTGAGTCTCTCTCATCCCCACAGAACCTCCTGTCTGTCCCCCTAACTATGGAGTCCCCAATGGCTAATGCTCTGCTCCTCATCCCCCTTCCTTTCTGAGGCACAGGGACAGACATGGCTGTGGAATAACTACCTCCCTGTAACTCCTCTCAATAACTCCCTCTGCCTCCTGAATGATCCAAAGTTCATCCAGCTTCAGTTCCAGTTCCCTAACAATGTTCCCGAGGAGCTGGAGTTGGGTGCACTTCCCACAAATGAAGTCAACAGGGACACTTACCTCCCACATACTGCAGGAGGAACATTCAACTGCCCTAAACTCCATTCCCACTATTCTAAATTCCCAAATAGACTGCTGGAAAAAAAAAACAAATGAAGCACAAAAGAAGACACTTGTCACTTTACCAACTGATGTGCAGAACTTTGTTTTTGGTTAGAAGAGGAGGATGGGTGGGAGACACTACCAGAGTAGTGTTTTGGGTAAAGCAACTGCCCAAATATGTGACCTCTCCAACCACATCCAGGAACTGAAGAAAAACCGGAACTTAAAGAAATTTAAACCGTATACTCACGTATCCCGACAGGCTCCACTGCTCCCTGGAGACCTCGTGACCTCTCCGATTGTATCCAGGAACTTTACCCACAACCGAAGTAAGGCTCACTGGTCTATAATTATCAGGGTTGTCTCTACTCCCCTTCTTGAACAAGGGGACAACATTTGCTATCCTTCAATCTTCTGGCACTATTCCTGTAGACAATGACGACATAAAGATCAAAGCCAAAGGCTCAGCAATCTCCTCCCTGGCTTCTCAGAGAATCTGAGGATAAATCCCATCCAGACCAGGGGACCTATTTATTTTTACACGTTCCAGAATTGCTAACACCTCCTCCTTGTGAACCTTAATCCCATCTAGTTTAGTAGCCTGTATCTCAGTATTCTCTTCAACAACATTGTCTCTTTCTAGTGTGAATACTGATGAAAAGTATTCATTTAGGGCTTCTCCATCTCCTCTGACTCCACGCACAACTTCCCACTACTATCCTTGCTTGGCCATAATCTTGGGCGAAAGTGAGGACTACAGATACTGGAGATCAAGATTAGTGGGGTGCTGGAAAAGCACAGCAGGTCAGGCAGCATTCAAGGAGCAGGAAAATCGATATTTTGGGCAGGAGCCCTTCATCAGGAATGAGGCTGGGAGCCTCCGGGGGGGAGAGATAAATGGGAGGGGGTGGGTCTGGGGAGAAGGAGGCTGAGAGTGTCATAGGTGGATGGAGGTGGTTATAAAGGTGATAGGTCAGAGAGGAGGGTGGAGTTAAATCTTGCCCAATTACATCGTAATTGCGTTTCCACCAGCTATAGCTCTTGCCCTGCAGTATATACCTATTCCTTTCCATCACTAAAGTAAATTTATCCATCTTCAGGCCATTCGGTTTTGTCTAGCACCTTCTCCTTGGTGATGGCCATCATACTCAGCTCTGCCCCCTCACTCTGTTGAATTTTTGGGATATTACTCATGCCTTCCACCATGAAGACTGATGCGAAGTAATTATGCAGTTCCTCAGCCATTTCCTTGCTGCCCACTGCTATCTCTCCAGCATCATTTTCCAGCGGCCCAATTCCTGCTTTTGCCTCTCTTTTGCCCTTTATATATCTAAAAAAACTCTTACAGTCTTCCTTTATATTACTGACTAGCTTACCATCATATTTCATCTTCTGCCTCCTTATTTCTTTTTTGATTGCCCCCTGTTGCTCTTTGTAAGCTTCCCAATGCTCTGCTTTCCCCCTGCCCTTTGCCACATTCTATGCTCTCTCTTTTCCCTTTATGCTATTCCTGACTTCCCCGGTTAGCCACAGTTGCCTCAAACTCAATCTCCTCTGCTCTAAGGAAAACAATTCCAGTCTGCCCAATCTCTCTTCAGAACTAAGACTACCCAATGACCCATTGTGTACAACCTGTATCTATTTAATAAATCTTTACTGGGTGTTTGCCTTACACTTCTCTCAAATTTACTGAAATAGCCAGAAAACATCATCCCATATGTGTTCTTGCCAAAGACAGTTGCTTGACCTGTGGTGTTTTCCAAAATCTCTATCCTATGCCTGTCTTTTTATTTGCCAATGACTTCAGTTTTCAAGCCATCCAAAATTAATGTTCTTTTTCTTCCTCTTCCTCTTCCTTATTTTCCTTGAAAGATTCCCTACCTAACGTCTCTTACAACTCCATTTCCTCTCGTGATATGTCCTGCCCGGACTGACTGTTGCTCATCACTTTCAGCAAATTACTTTGTTCATTCACTGTCTCAACCCTTTCTGGTCAGCAGGTCCTTTCCATGTTCCTCCAAACCCAGGCTTCAAATTGCTCAGCTCAAGATCCTTTGCACAAAATCCTGTCCATAAAACAGGTTGACATGATTTCACTGATCCTCTCTCCTCATTTTGAGTTTGGGCCCACTAAATATCAAAGATCATTGCAGTTTCAGTTACAGGAGCATGCTCTGTGTCAGTTGGGTGTTGCATTTCATATAACATGCAAGAACATGCACAAGGACACCTAGATCTCATTGTACTTCCCCTTTACCTGTGTCATATAACAACATAATCATAATGAATGGTGGTGCAAGCTCGAAGGGCCGAATGGCCTACTCTTACATCTATTGTCCATTGTCTATTAAAATAACAGTGGCTACACTTTCAAAGTACGTCATTAGCTGTGGAGCAGTTTGAGGCATTCTGAAGCTGTGAAAGACATTATATAAATTTAACTTAGTTTTATTCCCCCACCTTCACTCTTCCCTTTCTGTTTCAAGACTGATGATGTTAAGCTTATCGAACCTGGTCTCCCCTACACAACCTAATACTAACCTACCATCAGAGTTTGAAATGGAGAAGATTATGAGTATAATATTAGTAAAGACATGCATATGTCCAATATTTAACCAAAACTTTAATCTACTTGGGGAAAGTCCTGCATTGATATGGCACCTTACATCTCAAAATGCTCTGCAGCCCTTGAATTACAGTATTTACGGTTGTAGTGTTGAAAACATTGAAACTGATTTGTGAATATTTGACTAACAGCAAGGAGACTATGATTAGACAATCTGTTCTGAAGAAGGGATGCTGGACCCACAACATTAACTCTGTTTTCTCTCCACAGATAGGGTCATAGTGTCATAGAGATGTACAGCATGGAAATAGACTCTTCGTTCCAACTGGTCCGTGCCAACCAGATATCCTAACCTAATCTAGTCCCATTTGCCAGCATTTGGCCCATATCCCTCTAAACCCTTCCTATTCATATACCCATCCAGATGCCTTTTAAATTGTACCATCCTCCACCACTTCCTCTGGCAGCTCATTCCAAACATGAACCATCCTCTGCCTGAAAATGTTGCCCCTTAGGTCCTTCTTATATCTTTCCCCTCACCCTAAATCTATGCCCTTTAATTCTGGACTCACCCACCCCAGGGAAAAGACTTGTCTATTTATCCAATCCTCCCCTCACCCTAAACCTATGCCCTTTAATTCTGGACTCACCCACCCCAGGGAAAAGACCTTGTCTATTTATCCAATCCATGCCCCTCATGATTTTATAAACCTCTTTAAAGTCACCACTCTGCCTCTGATGCTCCAGAGAAAACAGCCCCAGCCTATTCAGCTTCTCCCTATAGCTCAAACCCTCCAACCCCAGCAACATCCGATGCTGCTAGCGTTGCTGAGTTGCTCCAGCAATTTCTGATTTTGAACCTGGTGATATTGATTTAGGGATGAAATATTAGGCAGGATATTGTGGAACGAGTATCCTGCTCTTCCTTGAAGTAGTGTGGTGTGGTATTTACACAATCTTCCATATGGGGTTTAATGCCTCATCCAACAGACAGCCTCTTCAAATCCAAAGCACTCCTGCAGTACTGTGCGTGCTTGTTAAATATAATCTTCATGCTTAAGCCTCAGATATTGTATTGAACCCAGGATCTATGAATTGGAAGTAAGTACTACCAACTGAGCCACAGTTGAAACCACATTTGTTAAAAGAGCAAGTCAAGGAATTTGATGCAAACACATTTTCTGATCACTATAACATAAAATGATCTTAGCCCCCAAGTGAATATGTGCAATGGAGCTGTGTGCAACCTGCAAATCAAAAGTTGAATTATTCATTATCAAACATAAGATTTTGATTGATTTTCCACAGAGCGAGTAAATGCTGAGATGTATGTATTTATTTCTCATATCCCAAATGCTGAAGACACATGATGCTCTTAACATTCAATTTTGACAGAAAAATTCCAATCAGGAAATAATTACATTTTAAATTGGTAGCTGATAACTGAGGTTTTAACATGTGGGATTATTTCAGAGATGACCACATCACAGCACACTAACTGTAAGATGACTTCCTTGTCTCAGGGATTCTACCCTGTGCTCTGCAGTTCCAGCATCAATCTAAACTCCTCTGTTTTAGAAAGCTACATGTGAACAACGTAACTTGCATTTATATAGCGGTGTTAATGCAGTACAAAGTGCTTCACAGGAGCATCTATCAACCAAAACCTGACACCAAATGACAAAGGAAGATATTCAGCCAGATGACCAAACACTTGTTCACTATGGTGGCACGGTGTCTCAGTGGTTAGCACTGCTGCCTCACAGTGCCAGGACTCGGGTTTGATTCCAGCCTCAGGTGACTGTCTGTGTGGAGTTTACATGTTCTCCCCATGTCTGTGTGGGTTTGCTCCAGTTTCCTCCCATAGTCCAAAGGTGTGCAGGTTCAATGGATTAGCCATGGGAAACACAGGGATAGGACAGGGGTATGGGTTTGCTTGGGAAGCTCTTCAGAAGGTCAGTGTGGGCTGAATGGTCTGTTTCTACACTGTTCGGATTCCATCCTCAATGAGGTAGGTATGTAAAGACATAATAAAGGAGGAGGGTGTGGATGGGTAGAATTCCAGAAATTAGATGTAAATAGCTGTACCCAACCTTTGGTAATTTAAAAAATTCACTTGTGGAACACGGGCTTCATTGGCTGGACCCAACATTTACTGATTCTCCCTAGTTTCCCCATGAGAAGGTGGTGGTGAGCTGTCTTCTTGAACCACTGCAGTCCATGTTCTGTAGGTAGCCCCACAATGTCCTTAGGGAGGGGATTCCAGGATTTTGACCCAGTGATAGTGAATGAACAGTGATGTATTTCCAAGTCAGGCTGGTGAGTGGCTTGGAGGGGAACTTGCAGGGGGGTGGTGTTCCTATGTATCTGCTGTCCTTGTCCTTCTAGATGGAAGTGGTCATGGGTTTGGAAGGTGCTGTCTGAGGATCTTTGGTGAATTTCTGCAGTGCATCTTGTGTAGATGGTACATATTGCTGCCAAATTTTCTTCTAAGCTGTGTATGCCCGTCAATTCACCATTAGCTTTTGGTTCCGGATGTCACTGTCACATACATGCAGCCAGTAAGACAAGTGGAGGAAACATTGTCTGCTATTATTGAGCATCAGTGATAGAGGGAATGAATGTGGTGCAAAGCAAGGTGCTGCTTTGTGCTGGATGGTATCAAGTTTCTTGAGTGTTGTTGTTGTGGGGAGTATCCAATCATATGCCTGGTTTGTGCCTTGTGGATGGTGGGCTGGTTCTGGGGAATCAGGATGAGCTAATTACTGAGGGATTCCTCATGAGTCTAGTCGAGTTTCTGGTCAATGGTTGTGTCCAGGATGGGAATAGTGGAGGATTCAGTGATAGTAACACCATTGAATATCAGAGGGGAGATGATTAGATACTCTCTTGTTGGAGATTATTGTTTCCTGGCACTTCTGTGTCCCGAATGTTACTTGTTAATACAAATCTGGATGATGTCCAGGTCTTGCTGCATCTTGGTATGGACTGCTCCAGTATCTGAGTCACAAATGGTGCTGAACATTGTGCAATCATCAGTGAACATCTCCACTGTTTTCAACCTTATTCCCATTTATTTCAGTTTTACCAGGCCTCCTTGAAACCACAGTCAATCAAACACAGTCCTAATGTCAAGGGCTGTCACTCCCACCTCACCTGTGGAATTCAGCTCTTTTGTCCATGTTTGAACCAAGCCTGTAATCATTACCATCAGTGTTTCCAGTGCTGAGGTCAGTGCCAGACGGTCCATCAGGTTTCATTCCTGTTTTAAGCTTTTTAGCAGTTGGTGCAAGTCAATGACTTGCCAATTAAGAGCTATCACATGGAGTCACATATAGGTCAGATGAAATAAAAATGGCAGTTTTCTTTCCCTAGAGGAGCTTAGTGAACCAGGTGGGGATGTGCAATCAACAGGGATCATTATTAGACTCTAAATTCTTGTTTTCTTTATTGAATTCAAGTTTCATTATCTATCGTGGTGGGATTCAAACCCCAGTCCCAGGGACATTACCTAGGTCTCTGGATTACTTATTATTTCTGACCAATATTGACATCCTGTTTGAGGACATCTCTGATCTCACCTGGGGCTAAAACCCGTGAGCATTGGTGAATCTCGACCTGGCTGATGCTCTCCTGTTAGACTCCCACCTTTCGCCCATCCAAAACTCTGCTGCGTGTATCTTATCAAAGAACCAAGCCCCTATAGTCTATTGCATTCATTCATGGATGTCTAAACTGTTTCAGGACCTCATTCTCTATCTTTCGAAGCTCTTTGAGACTGGTATCTCCATGCCTTCTCTCCTCTGACTCAGCTCCTTGTGCATTCCATGGCTCTGCCATTGGTGTCAGTGTCTGTCCAACTGAGTTGACTGATTCGGAGATCTCCTTCCTACACTCTATTGATTCTTCTCATCCTTTAAATCCTTCTCAAAATCCATCTTATTTCCTCAAGGTTTTCACCAACCCTCTCTCTCTCTCTCTCTCTCTCTCTCTCTCCCTAGATTGATGGCCATTTTCCCTTACTCTGCTAAGATCATTTCAGCTCTAAAGATGCCTCAGAAATCCAAGCTGTTGCTGTCACCAGTCCAGACACAGTCCAGGCTGCCACTTCAGTGCAGCGCGAAGGGAATGCTGCCTGGTTGGAGGAGTGTCTATCAGATGAGACATTAACCTGGGGTCCCCATTTGTCAATCCTGAAAGAAGATGTTGGGTAGGGGGTTCTCTGAGTGCCTCCTCCCACTTCTCTCCCTAATTATTAACAGCAAAGTAGATTAGTTGGTTATTTACCTTCGGGAACAAAAGGCATAGACTTAAAGTGATTAATACAAGATGAAAGAGTGATGTAAGGAGAAACTGAAAGTACTGCAGATGCTGTAAATCAGAAGCAAAACCAATAATCTCAGCATCTGTGAAGAGAAATCAGAGTGTATGTTTCGGGTCCAGTAACCCCTCCACAAATGCTGCCAGACCTGCTGAGTTTTTCCAGCAATTTTGGTTTTTGTTTCTGACATAAGGAAAACACTTGTTTCACACAATGAATAGTAATAGTCTGGAATGAAAGTGAGATGGAGGCGGGGACTCAATACGAGCTTTCAAAAGGAGATCTGACTGACATGTGAAAAAGAACAATGTGCAGGGAGAATGGAGGTGAATGGCACTGAGTAAAAAGCTCATTTGGAGAGATGGCACAGACAGGATGGACCGAATAGCCCGCCCTTTCTGTGCTGTGACCATCCTGGGATTCTATGGTTCACTATAATTTGTGGGCCCTTGCTGTGTGAATATTCAGTGGGACATTACCATGTAAACTACCAGTGACTGAAGAACGTAGGAACTAAAGTGATCCAAAAGCACATCCTTTGTTTTATTGAATGTGTGACTCTGTCCCGACCTTATTGCCATGTACTGCTCAATATGAGTGGCCAGCATTTACAATCCATTGATTTCACATCATTGTCTTAATGATTGTTTTAATAAAATAATTCACGGTGCTCAGTGAGACGATAATTTTACGCTCTCTTTCATCCCAGTGAATTGTGCAGATGACATCGTAATACAAAATCAATAAATCATTACCTCAATCACGTGTGCTGCCGTCTGTATGCGTTACAATGCCCCTCACAATGCACTGTCCATTGAAGTGTCCTATGGGACCTGTACTCAAGGCAATCGTTGATACAACTTGCCATTCTCCACGAATTATAATAGGCTGTCTCTCTGCATGATGCTTCATCTCCTATTCACTATCTGTAAGCATTATTGTGTAACGTGGAGCTACCTGGTTTATGCACATTACAGGAGAAAGTGAGGTCTGCAGATGCTGGAGATCAGAGCTGAAAATGTGTTGCTGGAAAAGCGCAGCAGGTCAGGCAGCATCCAGGGAACAGGAGAATCGACGTTTCGGGCATAAGCCCTTCTTCAGGAATTATGCACATTACAGTCCACTGCATGTATTGTGTACTTCAGTCCACCTGCATTTGACTTGCTTGTGAAAACCGTTGTTCAATTTACTCCTTGCTGATTTTAAACACTCCCCAGCCCCACCAAAGTCGCTAGACCCTAAAGCTCTGGAATTCCCGCAATAACATTTTCTGCCTCCCCCCACCCCCGACTTTGTTGTTTGAGACCACCGTTTTAGGATAGAGACAGGGGCAACTTTTTTTCCCAGAGGGCCGTGCGATTTTGGAACTTTCTGCCTCAGGATTATCAAATATTTTGAAGATGGAGATGGAGATTCATGTAAGGAAGGGGAATGAAAAATTATTGGGTGGGGGGGGAGGTGCTGAGCAGATGGAAACATGGAATTTAGTGGAGGCCTTGGCCTAATGATGTTATTGCTGGACTGTTAATCCACATAGGGAATGTTCAGGTTCGGGTCCTGCCATGTCAGATGGTGGAATTTGAATTCAATAAAAATCTGGAATAAAGAGTCTAATAATGACCATGAAGCCAGTGTCGATTGTCTGAAAGCCCCATCTGGTTCACTAATGTCCTTTAGGAAAGGAAACTGCTATCCCTACCTGGTCTGGCCTACATGTGACTCCAGACCTACAGCTGGCTTGGCCATGAAAGAAAAAAAATTGAAATGCAAATAGAGAAGCCATGATCTTACTAACTGGTGGTCTTGATGTGGAGGTGCCAGTGTTGGCCTGGGATGGGCAAAGTCACACGACACCAGGTTACAGTCCAACAGGTTTATTTGAAGTCATAAGCTATTGGAGCGGTGCTCTGAAAGCTTGTGATTTCAAATAAAAGCTCCGGTTTCCTCCCACAGTCCAAAAATGTGCAGGTTAGGTGAATTGGCC
>NC_057729.1:52832137-52840991 GCF_004010195.1 Chiloscyllium plagiosum
CTCATCCACCGTCCGGACACACCTTGGCGTGACCATTTGCCACCGGGCGGTGTGGATCCCCAGTGGAGGGCTCTCTACGCGGGAGTCCTCCCCCTTTCTCTCGGGGGTCTGGGGTGGGGGGTGCTGCACGCAGCAGTCCCCTGCAACCGCAGATTGCGGTGGTTCACGGACTCCCAGCCCAACTGCTTGTTCTGTGGCGCTGTGGAGTCCGTGGACCACGTGTATATTGGGTGTGGGCGTTTTCACTCCCTTTTTGATTTTCTCAAAAACCTCCTCCTCTGCTTTTGATTGCACTTAAGTCCCACGCTCCTGATCTTTGGATACGGAGGAGGGAGGGCAGGTCTGAAGACCTCCTTGTGGGTCTGCTCCTGGGCCTGGCCAAACTGGCCATAAACAGGTCGATGCAGCGGGCCGTGGAGGGGGTCGTTAGGGCCGACTGCCTGCCCCTTTTCCGCGGTTACGTTAGAGCCCGGGTGTCCTTGGAGAAGGAGCACACAGCGTCGACCAACACCCTGGAGTTGTTCAGGGAGAGGTGGGCGCTGCAGGGAATGGAGTGCATTATTTCACCCTCCAACTCTATTTTGATTTAATCCCTGCCCTCCCCTTCACTGTTTGATCACACAGCACTGCCCTTTGATGTGAAGGGCACTGCTTGTCACTGGCCACCCGGGTGTTTTCCTATCTTCCTGGTGGTGGAAATTGAATAAAGATTCGTGCACCTTGTGTCTCTCACTGTGTCTCACACCTGCACACACACACCATGGCTGCTGGGGAAAAATAAGCACCACCGCAGTTAGGCGGCAGTGTGGGGGAAAGAAAGAACAGGAGTAAAAATAAATTAAAGGTATTTTTCTGAGAGATGGAATATATCCCAAATGCCTGTCAATGTAAAACAACCTCCAGTTCAGGAAAATCTCCCAGATCATGTTGAACTTTATCTCCCAGATCTGTAAAGAAAGATTTAGCACAAGGCGGTCAAAGTGTGTGACTTTTATTATGACATATTATTAGGAGATAAATAAATGGGACATTAATCAATCCTTGTTTAGAGTAGCATCTATTCTCTGGGTCTTTGCGCTGTCAGTGAGAGTCTGGTAGGTACATTTCAGCTCCTATGCACATCACTGACATGAAGTTGCAATGTCATCTACCAAGAACAGAAGCCTATTTCAGACACTTAATTAGAGGCAGAGAAATCATCAGATGTTCGGCGTGTGCTGAAGGTTTATTTCCTAAAATTACTTTTATTCCATCAACAGCCTTTTGTCCATAAATTAACGGTGTAAATCAGTGAACAAGCAGATGTGAATTCCTCTTGTCACTATCCCTGGATATTTCCTCGTGGATTCTTCTGATTGTCACTGTAACTGCAATGGAAGATCCAGCAGAAAGCAGCCCGTTTGATTGGCACCCCATCTACCCACCACCTCAGCACTTACTCCAGCCACCACCAGGAGCAGTGTGTATTGTAGAGAATAGCTCAGAATGTGTCCTTCAGCAGTACCTTTCATGACCCCTTCCATCGGGAAGGACAAGAATAGCAGATACATGGAACACCATCACCTGCATGTTCCCCTCTGAGGCATTCACCATCCTGACTTGGAAATATATCGCCGTTCCTTCAATGTTTCCAGGTCAAAATCCCGGAACTCCTCCCCAAACATTAGTAGGCGTGCATCAATATCATTTGTACAGTAGTGATTCAAGAATGCAGTTCCCCATCACCTTCTCAAGGGCAATTAGGGATAGGCAATGCATGCTGACCCTGTCTCATCCCAGGAACACATAAATCAGATGAAATATTGGCAGAACACAAGAGGAGACTGTGGATAGTTGAATTTAGAGGGTTACAGAGATAGGGCTGGAGAATGGAACTAACTGGGTAGCTCTTACTGGAGCTGGTACATATACAATGGGCCAAATGGCCTTCGTCTGTACTGTAAAATTCTATGATTCTATTGTAAAAACAGAAAATGCTGGAGAAATTCAGCAGATCTGGCAGCCTCTATGGAGAGAGAAACAGGGCAAATGCTTCATGTGATAGCACTTCTTCTGTTCTCCTTTGCAATATCTTCAAGGACCATAGATCCTGGTTAATCTATATCTCAACTCATTTTATCTGCATTTCCTTTAAATGCTTTGATATTCTTACACAATGAAAATGTTGAGCAATCCAACCTTATGAAAGAGAAATCGACTGGATTTCCTTTCTGTAAATAAATGCTTCCTGATTTCTCTGCTGAACCACCAAAAGCTTTATATTTAAGATTATTTGCTTGTGGTTCAATGTTCCTACATTTACACGCAGTGCTCCGAGGAAATAGTCTACCCAGCTCCTGAATCCTTAAGTACCTCGATTAGGTCATCCTTCAATCTTCCAGTCTCGAGGAAGTGGGAGCCAAGGTCAGACATTTTCTCACATGCAGTACTATCCAAGCTGTGCTGTACTCCTCACAGGCAATAAACTCTAGCTAGAACCATAAGCAGTTAATCGGAATAAGCCAATCCCCCCTCCCCAGCTAAGGTAATATTGATGTCACTGCATCTGTGTGTGTTTGTATGTATATCTAAGTGTGTCAATGCTTCTGGTATTGTGATTGTGTCTATGTATGTGTGGGCTTTTGAGTGTTTGTGTGCATCTATGTGTGTATCCCTGTGTGTCAGTACCTGTGCATGTGTATATGTGTATGTCTGAGTTTGTGTGTGTGGCTGTGTATGTCTATATGTCTGGGTTTCTATGTCCCTGTGTGTGTCTGTATGTCTGAGTTTCTGGATCCCTGTGTGTGTCTGGATTTCTGTGTGTCTCAATGTGTGTGTGTGCCCTCGCACGCCTGTGTGTTTGCGTCTGGTGTGTTTCTGTGTCTGCGTGTCAATGTTTGTGTATATGTCTTTTTTTTGTATCTGTATGCCTGATTGTGTGTTTGCGTGTGTGCCTAGGTATTTGAGTTTGTGTGTTACTGTATCTGTGTGCCTGTGTGCGTGCCTGTTTTTCTGTGTCTGTACGCCTGATTGTGTGTGCACGCGCGTGTGTGTATTTTGTATGTGTGTGACTGTGTCTCTCTGTGTCTGGAACTATGTGTGCACGTGTGTCTGTGATGCCCTAAGTACTTTTGTGAAGATCTCCTCTTATCTCTGATTACGAGCTTGCTGCAGTTTTGAAAACTGCTAACAATTTCCCCTGAGCCAGCTGCCAAACAACTCTTGTGAACATATTTGCATCTGTCACCACGCGCAGTAAACCCGTCTCGTACCCCTTTGTGGTGAATTATTATGGGCTGCTTCTAAACATATGTGAACTTCAGGGTTCTTTTAGAGTGGTCAGTGCAAGTACAAGTTGCCTTAACCATATATGTGTGACCTCACACTGCAGCCAATAGCACCAAATGTGGTCATGTCTGAGTTTCTGACAAGACACAGACTCAGACATGCACAATGCTGAGCCCATTCAAGTCATATTTCAGTCACAGGATACAGTTATTAACTGTGCCATTTGAATTGTACATTTAACTTTGTTCACTCACATTGTGCAGTTCAATGGCTGCCTTCAAGCTAAATGAAGTCAATTGAGTTCCTTGTTTGAAAGAAATGCAACCGTAAAAAATAAATTGGTTGTTAAAGTTAATTAGTTCTCAGGATGGCCAAGTGGGTTTATCTGGAGGATACCTGAGCTGTATAAGGCACAGCAAGTTCAAACCACTGAGTCCAGGAATAAACATGATTAGTTGGAGGATAAATCCCAGAAAAAACTAGTCCGGCCTGAACAGGAAGAAATAGCAGGGGAGGTCATGCTTCACAAATCTTTTGGAATTCTAGGAAGACATTTCAAGCAAGGTGGACAATGCGGACCCAGTGGATGTGGTGTACCTAGATTTCCAAAAGGTCCTTGACAAGGTGCCGCACATGAGGCTGCTGCATAAGATAAAGATGCATGGTGTTAGGGGTAGAGTATTAGCGTGGACAGAGGATTAGTTGACTGACATCTAATCAGTCAATTAATTGATAAATGAGTGCTATTCTGGCTGGCAATCAGTGACTAGTGGTATGCTTCAGGATCGGTGTTGGGACTGCAATTATTTACAAATTATATCGATGATTTGAAGTTGGGGACCATGTGTACGGAGTCAAAATTTGCCAATGACACTAGGATAAGTGGTGGAGCAAAGTATGCAGAGGACTGTGAAACTTTGCAGAGGAACGTAGATGCATTGAGTGAGTGGGCAAAGGTCTGGCAGATGGAATACAATGTTAATAAATGTGAAGTCATACGTTTTGGTAGGAATAACAGCAAAATAGATTATTTCTTGAATGTTAAAAAGTTGAAGCATGCTGATTTGCAGAGGGACCTGGATGTCCTTGTGCACGAATCACAGAAGGTTGGTCTGCAGGTACAACAAGTAATTAGGAAGGCAAATGGAATTTTGTCCTTCGTTGCTAAAAGGGTTGAGTTTAAAAGCAGAGAGGTTATAGCTGTACAGGTGCTGGTGAGGCCACATCTGGACTACTGCGTGCAGATTTGTTCTCCTTTCTTAAGAAAGGAAGAACTGCTGGAGTTGAGGGGATGGCCTAGGAGGGGAGGCTGAGTAGATTGGGATTATATTCATTGGAATTCAAAAGAATGAGGGGGGATCTTATAAAAACATATAAAATTATGAAGGGAATCGATAAAATAGAAGTAGAGAGGATGTTTCCACTGGTGGGTGAGACTGAGACAAGAGGGCATGGCCTCAAGATTAGAGGGAGCAGGTTTCGAACTGAACTGAGAAGGGACTTCTTCACCCAGACGTTTGTTAATCTATGGAATTCCTTGCCCTGGGAAGTAGTTGATGCTACTTCAGTAACCGCTTTTAAAGCTAAGGTAGATGTGTTTTTGAAAAATAAAGGAATTAAGAGATATTGTGAAAACGTGGGTAAGTGGAGCTGAGTCCACGAGAAGATTAGCCATGATCTTATTGAATGGCAGAGCAGCTCAAAGGGCTGGATGGCCTACTCCTGCTCCTGGTTCTGACGTTCTTATGAACAGAGTGTTTATGTTCTACACTCAAAACACTTAGAATCAGAGAGTTATACAGCTCGGAAACAAACCTTTTGGTCCAACTCGTCCATGCCGACCAGATATCCTAAATTAATCTATTCCCATTTGCCAGCACTTAGCCCATATCTCTCTAAACCCTTCCTATTCATATACCCATCCAAATGCTTTTTAAATGTTGTAACTGTACCAGCCTCCATCACTTCCTCATTCCATACACGGCACCACCCTCTGCGTGAAAAGTTACCCCTCAGGTCCTTTAAAAATCTTTCCCCTCTCACCCTGAACCTATACCTTCCAGGACTCCCCTACCCTGGGGAGAAGACCTCGGCTATTTACCCTATCCATGCCCCTCATGATTTTATAAACCTCTACAAGGTCACTCCTCAGCCGCTGATGCTCCAGAGAAAACAGCCCCCGCTTATTCGGGCTCTCCCTCAAACCCTCCAGCCCCAGCAACATCCTTGTAGATCTTTTCTGAACCCTTTCAAGTTTCACAACATCCTTCCTAAAGCAGGGAGACCACAACTAAATGCAGTATTCCAAAAGTGGCCTAACCAAAGCAGGGTAAAAAGGGACGAGGGTTCAATCTGCCCCTGAATATTACACAGGTAGTATGGTCCATCTGTGAAGATTTGAGGAATGTAGGAACAGGTTAGATTGTAATCCCCTGTGCATACGGCCAGCTGCATGCACTCACTGAAGTGAGGAACTCTCAAAGAGTTTAGAGTTAAACAGAGGCCTGGCTGGGTTTAGACAGAGTTGACGTTTTGAGCGTAAGCTCTTCATCAGGAATGTTTGGGGCCTTGGATGGAGGTGAGGGGGGCGGTGTGGGTCCAGGTTTTACACTTCCTGCAGTGGCAAGGGAAGGTGCTGGGAGTGAGGATGGGTTAGTGGGGGGCGTGGACCTGATGAAGGAGTCGCAGAGGGAATGGTCTCTGCGGAATGCTGAAAGGAATGGGGAGGGAACTATATCTCTGGTGGTGGGGTCTGACTGCAGGTGGCAAAAATTGTGGAAGATAATATGCTGATTCCGGAGATTAATGGGTGGAAGGTGAGTACCACAGGGGTTCTATCTTTGTTGTGGTTGGAGAGGTGGGGTTCAATGGTGGAGGTGCAGGAAGTGGAGGAGATGTGCTGGAGTGCGTCGTCGACCATGAGGGAGGGGAAATTGAGGTCCTTGAAGTCGGAGGCCATCTGGGATGTTCACTCCGCTTCCCGCACCTCTGCCCTTGAACCCCACCCCTCCATCTGCAACAAGGTCAGAAACCCCCTGGTCCTCACCTTCCACCCCACCAATCTCCGGATACTGCACATCATCCTCCGCCATTTCCACCACTTACAGTCACACCCCACCACCAGAGATATATTTCCCTCCCCATCCCTTTCAGCATTCCACAGAGACCATTCCCTCTGTGACTCCCAGGTCCAGGCTCCCCACCAACCCACTCTCCACTCCTGAACCTTCTCTTGCCACTGCAAGAGGTGTTAAACCTGCGCCCACACCTTCTTCCTCACCTCTATCCAAGGCCTCAAAGGATCCTTCCACATCCAGCAGAGATTTTCCTGCATCTCCAAACACCTTATCTACTGTGTCCGTTGCTCTCGATGTGGTCTCCTCTACATTGGGGGACAGGACGCCAACTTACGGAACATTTCAGAGAAAATCTCCAGGACACATACACCAACCAACCCCACTGCCCTGTGGCTGAACACTTCAACTCCCCCTCTCACTCTGCCAAGGACATGCAAGTTCTGGGTCTCCTCCACTGCCAAAGCGAGCTATCTGATCCCTGGAGGAAGAACGTCTCATCTTCTGCCTTGGGACCCTCCAACCACACGGGATCAATGTTGATTTCACCAGTTTCCTTTCCCCCCACCTCATCCTAGATCCAACCCTCCAACTCGGCAGCAACCTCTTGAACTGTCCTACCTGTCCATCTTCCTTCCCATCTTTCCAATCCACCCTCTGTTCCGACCTGTCACCATCAACCCCCCTCCTCCTTCAGCTACCTATTGCATTCCCAGCTACCTTCCCCCAGTCCCCACCCTTCTCCTATTTATTTATCTCTCAGCCCCCTTGGGCACCCCCGTCTTTCCTGATGAAGAATTTATGTTCAAAGCATCAACTCTCCTATTCCTTGGATGCTGCCTGACCTGCTATGCTTTTCCAGTGTCATACTTTTTGACTCTGATCTCCAGCATCTGCACTCATCACTTTTCCCTGAGTGTAGCTAGCAGATTTTCTTCTCCAAAGGGGGAAATCAGATTTTTATGACAATCAATGGTTTCATGGTGAGTGTTACTGGCTTCAGGGTTATACAGCTGACCTACTAAGTCAATAAAATGCAACCAGATCAAATACTGCTTGACTCAAGTTAGCTTGCCAACTCTTTAGAATTGCCCCATGAAGTCCCTAGGAATTGGAAATTACTTGACTGGACATTACTGCACAACAATGAGCCAATAGGAGAAAATATCACAGGGACAGTGGAAATTTTTGTTCATCTTTTGTTTGTTAATTATCAGAAAAATTGGAGAGGGGGAAAATGAACAAGACGTTTTATAACCCCAGGACACCTCAAAGCACTCTACCACCAAGATCTACTTTTTGGAGTGTAGTTACTGTTGATATTTAGGAAATGCAGCAACCAATTTGCACATAGCAAGCTCCCACTTACAGCAGCATTGTCTGTTCTGTCAATCGTGTCATGTGGCAGATAGTCAGGAGGCTCGGGAAAATTCATATGCTGTTTATCGAATAGTAACCATCCAGTCAGAAATGGCAAACAGGGTCTTGGCTTAATGTCTCATTTGTAAGACAGTACATCTAACAGTGCAGTACCTCTTCAGTACTTCCCTGGAACTTCAATCAAGACACACGCTGAGAGCATTGGAATGATGCTTGATTTTTACATAGAAGTGAGAGTGCCACCCTATAAGTTTGACATGAGGAAGATGTCCCAATACTGCCCAGAGAGTACTTCAGAGAGTAGTAAGGGCATGGAATGCCCTGCCTGCAACAAAGTAGACTCACCAACTTTGAGGGCATTTAAGTGGTCGCTGGATAAACATATGGATGATAATGGAAAAGTGTAGGTTGGATTGGTTTCACAGGTTGGCACATTGTCAATGGCCAAAGGGCCTGTACTGCGCTATAATGTTCTATGTTTTATGTTCTATGCTAAGCCGCCCTCTCACCCAGCCAGCTCTCCACCACTCTCAGAGACTTTGAAAGTGGCGATGAAGTGATCATGTTGAGGGGGACAACTTACCAGGGGAAAGCAGGGGAAAGCAGCACAGAGTCCCTGCTGCTCAGAAGGGAAGGGGAAAGAGGAGCAGAGCAGTAGTCATTGGGGACTCCATAGTTAGGGGGACAGAAGGAGGTTCTGTAGGGACGAGAGAGACTCACGGTTGATGTGTTGCCTCCCAGGTGCCAGGGTTCGTGATGTCTCTGATCGTGTTTTTGGGATCCTTAAGGGGGAGGGGGAGCAGTCCCAAGTCATGGTCCACATAGGCACCAACGACATAGGTAGGAAGAGAGATGGGGATTTACGGCAGAAATTCAGGGAGCTAGGATGGAAGCTTAGAACTAGGACGAACAGAGTTGTTGTCTCTGGTTTGTTGCCCATGCCACGTGCTAGTGAGGCGAGGAATAGGGAGAGAGAGGAGTTGAACACGTGGCTACAGGGATGGTGCAGGAGGGAGGGTTTTGGATTCTTGGATAATTGGGGCTCTTTCTGGGGTAGGTGGGACCTCTACAAGCAGGATGGTCTTCATCTAAATCAGAGGGGTACCAATATCCTGGGTGGGAAATTCGCTAAG
>NC_057729.1:52843433-52849961 GCF_004010195.1 Chiloscyllium plagiosum
GAGCATGAGGGGGCATAGCTTTAAATTGGGGGTGATAGATATAGGACAGATGTCAGAGGTAGTTTCTTTACTCAGAGAGTAGTAAGGGCATGGAATGTTTTGCCTGCAACGGTAGTAGATTCGTCAACTTTAAGTACATTTAAGTCGTCATTGGACAAGCATATGGACGTACATGGAATAGTGTAGGTTAGATGGGCTTCAGATTGGTATGACAGGTCGGTACAACATCGAGGTAATGTTCTTTGTTCTATGTCACTGAACTAGCAGTCACGTAGGCCCAGGTGAATGAGCTGGTGACTTCCATTGTCGTTGGATTCAGTTAATAAAAAGCAGCGGGCACTGCTGGGATTGTAGGAATGTGCCCAAAAAGAGTCGTCACTGTTCCGGGATGGTAACTCACATGGGATCCTGGGAGGAAGAGGGTGGGGTGAAGCCTTCAATGGTGGTAGGGAGAGGAGGCAGTTGTTCTCACTATGGACAGGGCACCCACGGAATGATACCTGTCCCCTTCCTTCTCAACACCTTGTAAGCTATAAAAATATGACTATGCATTCCCACCCACCTGCCTGTCCTAATGTACTTGGGGATCAGTTGCTCCATGTTGAGATCAGTATTGCCCACCTGGTGTATGTATGGACCTCAGCTCAACAGATGGACGAGACAGTGGTGGATGAGCCATCTGCCTTATTTTATGTACCCCACCCCCTAGTCTGAAAACTGACCCTGGAGTAGGAGTGTGGGGGTTGAAAGGGTGGTGGGGGTTTGGTGCGGGGTTGCGGTCTCATAATAGAAATGATAGAAAGCAACATCTATCATTCATTTGACAATGGTGGGTTGGTCATTCTTTTGTAGACATGAATATTTATGAATTACAGAACAAGGAGGCAATGGCATTGCAGTATTGTCACTGGATTAGTAATCTAAAACCAGGTCAATGTTACGGAGGAACAACAGAAGTTGCTGGAAAAGCTCAGCAGGTCTGGCAGCATCTGTGCAGAGAAAGCAAAGTCAACGTTTCGGGTCCAGTGGCCATTCCTCTGACACTCTGACGAAGGAGCAGTGCTCTGAAAGCTTGTGATTTCAAATAAACCCGTGGGACTATAACCTGGTGATGTGTGACTTTTGACTTTATGTGAAAAGATGGTCTCATGAAATGCCTTGTGCATTTTATTGCATTGAAGGTGCTATACAAATGTAAATCATTCCTCTGTTGTCCACACAATTAAGAACTCAGCTTTACTCTAAATGCAATGTATACCATTTAGCAATACTATATCATTTAAAAAGCTGTAAAACCAAAATCTTTATTGGGATTATTCTGTTTGATTAAAATCATTTATAGCCCTGTACTTTCCATTGAGTTCAGGTACAATAACAGACAAGAGAATATCTTACCTTGCAAAGCATATTGCTCTGGCTGTGGAGAAGGTAATGGTGGGGGAGGGGAGGATGGGGAAAGGAGGCTTTCTTGTACTGCAGCTGAGTTAAAATGGCAGCTCTGGCTCAGATCCAAGAACACATCCTGTCAATCATTGTGCTTTTTAGTTATGAAGGTCATCAGTTCTTCGGAAAAAAAATTGTTTGCAAACTGTCAGCATGAATGCCAGAGCTGGTCTAGGTAGAGTACTGTATCTACACAGCATACACTGCTGTCTCTTTGTGGAAAAGAGGGGATTTATGATATTAAAATCAATGAATGTTACAGCACAAATCCAAGTCCATTCGGTCCATTAAACCTCTGCCAGCTGTTTGAAATCAACCCCCCCCTTCCCTCGTATTTCCCTGTTATTTCATTTCTCTTATTATTGAGTCCGCTGACTACTGCTGTCTCAGGCAATTAAAGAAGCATCATTACTGTCTCCCCACTGCCCCGTTAATTCTTCAGTCAACATTATTTCAGCAAAGCTGCCTGTCGACGGGCATCAGACTTGTCGAGTAGGTATCACACTGTAAAACTGCACTTGCCAGTTCTCCCCCTCCCACCCCAGGCTCTATCACCTTCCTTCATCTTCCTTTCACACTTTTCTTCCTGCTGCAGGATATTACCCAGCTGAGGGGATAAACTGAAAATTATTACTTTGGATGGAGCAATTGCGAGAAACTGTGTCCCCTGGGCCTCAAGAGTTGGTACCCAGGGTGGACTCAGATTTAAGGTAAACTGGTAAAAAGAGCCGGCTCGGGAGATGAGGAGATTTGATGCTTTCGCTGCTGTTATCCGGAATTTCCAGAGCTGTGGAAGCGGATTCGAAAGTGACGTTCGGAAGGAAATTGGATTTCTAATTGGAAAAGAAAAGCCGTTGTGTGTAACTGTGAATAATTGGAGAGCTCTGTCAGGGTCTGGCAGAGGTCGAGCATGCTGATAATGGAGAAAGTTCTCAGCTATATGGATAAGACTGTCCGGTGCTGGAATGCCTCCTTCTGGCCTGGTTGATAGTTCCCATCCCTCTCAATCATGGGCTTCCCATTCCAGTAGCAGAGTGCAAAAATCAAGGCTCAACAATGAAGGCAGTATTGAGGGAGTGCTGCATTTCATAGCTGGAGGCATGTTCCTCAGATGAGATGTTAAACTCAGGCCCCATCTGTTAGCTGGGGTTGATGTAAAAGATCCCATAGTTCTGTTTTATGGCACGGTGGCTCAGTGGTTAGCACTGCTATCTCACAGCACCAAGATCCTGCGTTCAATTCCACCCTCAGCTGACTGTCTGTGTGGAGTTTGCACATTCTCCTTGTATCTGTGTGGGTTTCCTCCCACTGTCTGAAGATACTCAGGTTAGGTGGGTTGGCTGTGTTAAATTGCCCCATAGTATCCAGGAATCTACAGGTTAGGTGGGTTAGCCATGGAAAATGTGGAGTTACAGGGATAGGGTGGGATGCTGTTTGGAGAGTCAGTATGGGCCTTTCTTTACTGGATGATTCTAAAACCAAGGAAGTTCTCCCAATCTTTGTCCTTCAATCAACAACACATAAACAGATTATCTGTTCATTTTCACATTGCAGTTGTGGGATCCTACTGTGCGTATCTCGGTTGTGGCATTTTCTACATTACAATAGTGACTGCAAATGTACCACACTGACAATAAAGCCTGACAGTAAACACATGCTATGGAGGACAGAGAGTGTCAATTCTCTGTTTGATAATGCTCTTTATCTTCATTAAAGGTGTCACGTAAATACAAGGTTTGGTTTATCCAAGCCGGCTGGGTGGTACGGTGTTACAAGTCACAAAGGTGACTAGTGGAGCTCTGCAGTGGTCCTATGTTTGGAACACAATTATTCTCCTTACACATTAATGCTCTGGATGAAGGAACTGAAGGTATCGGTGTGACATTTGCAGTTGACACAAGGATAGATGCAGGAGCAGGTGGTACTGAGCAAGTGGGGAGGCTGCAAAAGGATTTGGACAGGCTAGGAGAGTAGGAAAAGAAGTGGTAGCTGGAATGCAATGTGATAAAGTGTGAGGTTATGCCCTTTCATTGGAAGAATAAACACATAGGCTAACTTCTAATTGGGGAAAGGCTTCGGAAATTTGAAGCACAAAGGGACTTGGGAGCCCTAATTCAGGATTCTCTTTAGGTTAACGTGCAAGTTCAGTTGGCAGTTAGGAAGGCAAATGCAATGTTAGCATTCATTTCAAGAGGGTTAGAATACAAGAGCAGGGATGTACAGCTGAGGCTGTTAAAGGGTCTGCTCAGACCTCATTTGGAATATTGTGAGTAGTTTCGAGTCCTGTATCTAAGGAAGGGAGTCCCGAGGAAGTTTACAAGAACGATCGTGGGGATGAAGAGCTTGTCACAGGAGGAATGGTTGAGGAATCTAGGTCTTTGCTCGGTGAAGTTTAGAAGGATGAGGAGGCATCTGATTGAAACGTACAAAATCCCGAGAGGCCTGGATAGAATAAACATGGAGAAGGCATTTCTACTAGTAGGAGAGACTAGGTCCCGAGGGCACAGCCTCAGAGTAGAGGGAAAACCCTTTAAAACTGAGATGAGGAGGAATTTCTTCAGCCAAAGGATGAGGAAGAGGGCTGTGGAGGCCTAGTCATTGAGTGTATTTAAGACAGAGTTAGATAGGCTCCCGATTAGTAAGTGGGTCAGTAAGGGATGAGTAAGAGTTACAGGAAGATGGCAGGAGAATGGGGTTGAGAAACATATCAGCCATCATTGAAAGACGGAGCAGACCTGATGGGCTGAATGGCTTATTTTTGCCCCCAAATCATATGTTCTTCTAGTCTTATGATTTATTAGAGCGGTAAACTTTAGTCATATGAGGAAAGACCTCATATAGGAATTCCTTCCGAATCCAGAAGGTCCGGGTACAGATGTGAAAATGATGTGTAGACTTGGAAAAATAAAGAGAAAAAGCCCCATCCCTGAGCTGGGCAGTTGGTGACAAATCGAGACCATCACCAGAGGAAGGGGGAGAGGTGCAGGGTTAGGGCTGCTGTGGAGGCATGAACACAACTGAAAACAGGAGCAGAAGCAAAATCCAGTATTGCATCAAAACTGGGGGGTGGATAAATACTAGTGAGGAAAAAATATAAAAAGGTGCAAGGATGGCTGGGCAGATCTGACAGCAGCTCTTTTACTGCAATGTGCTGGTTGGTCTCCTTTAGTGTGCTGAAATTCTAACCTATTCAGTCGTTCTAGAGTCTGAGAGGTACTTTCGGTGGGATAGGTAGACGAAGTACATGGGGCCAGGGAGGTGGACTCAGGCACTGAGACAGTTTGACAAGTTTGTTCATCTGGAGAAATTATTCAAGCCTCAGGATTTGAACCGATGAATCAGGGTCTCTGACAGCCTCACATCACTCACCCACTGGTGCAGTCATTTCAGGACATACTTGACCACTGAGGCTCTGTTGACCACACCCTTGCCTCTGCTTTTTCAAGGTTTCTGGCTCAAACCCTACTCCAAGACTGGAGTGAACACATTCAAACTGCGTGGTTGTGCTGCGTTGCTGGTGAAGCCAGCTGAAACTGGAGCACTGTGTTACATTGCCGGTGGTGTCAGGTGATACAGCGGTGCCGTGCTGCATTGCTGGAGGAGATGTCTGAGACTGCAGTGCTGTGCTGCATTGCTGGAGGTGATGTCTGAGACTGCAGTGCTGTGCTGCATTGCTGGAGGAGATGTCTGAAACTGCAGTGCTGTGCTGCGTTGCTGGAGGAGATGTCTGACACTGTAGTGCTGTGCTGCATTGCTGGAGGAGATGTCTGAGACTGCAGTGCTGTGCTGCATTGCTGGAGATGTCTGAGACTGCAGTGCTGTGCTGCAATGCTGGAGGAGATGTCTGAGACTGCAGTGCTGTGCTGCATTGCTGGAGGAGATGTCTGAGACTGCAGTGCTGTGCTGCATTGCTAGTGGTGTTATGTCTCAGGGATAGCTTAAATGTGCTTCTCATTTTCAAATTCTCACATCTTAAACAAAGGCCCCATTTGCCTCTGCAGTTCAATGTGACATATCCCAAGGCACTACTTTGAAGAAGAGAAAAATACTGCAGATGCTGATAATCTGAAACAAACACAGAAAGGGCTGGAGAAACTCAGCAGATCTGACAGCCTTTGCGGAGACAGAAACAGGTAAGATTTCCAGTGCACTATGATTCTCCCAACTGGACTCGAAACATTTACTCTGTTTCTCTCTCCACTGATGCTACCAGACCTGCTGAGTTTCTCCAGCATCTGCTGTGTTTGTTTGAGTTAGCCCTGGTGATATTTATTCATCAATCAAATTCAGATAAACAGATGATCTGGTTATTATCAAATTGCTGTTGTTGGTAGCTTGTTATGTGCATAGTGGTTCCCTACATTAAAGTGGTGCGTACCATTCAAAAGTACTTTGTTAGCTGTAAAGCGCTATACAAATGCAAACATTTTTTTTTGCTTATATATCTATTTTCAAATCAATCAGAGATGTTCTTCCAAGCCTCTGGAGTAGGTGGGGCTTGAACCCACATCTCTTGGCCCAGAGGTTGGGACATTACCACAAGAATCCTTTTCTTCTTGCCTTTTATCTTATTAATTGCAGAGCTGAATTCCTTGAGTGACCCAGTCTAACGTACCAACTGATTAAACATGCAAATATCACCATAAGGTGGCAACAGTGAGTCCTTTATCAGATTCCACAAACATTTGTTTTAAACTATTGTGGGATAAATGGGAGGGAGGGGGGCGGCGACTTTGAGACAAACCTTAATGCACAGTAGTGGCCATGAACCTTTTCTAAAGATGGCTTGAAGGTCAATTAAAACAGTGCCAATTGGAGTGAACTAGGCTTTGATTTTTTTTAAATCAAAGTCATTAGGACAGTACTTTATTAACATTGTGTTAAGTCATGGGAAGCTCTGTGGGAAGCTAGAGAAGTGATTGCTGGGCCTCTCGCTGAGATATTTGTATCATTGATAGTCACAGGTGAGGTGCCGGAAGACTGGAGGTTGGCAAACGTGGTGCCACTGTTTAAGAAGGGTGGTAAGGACAAGCCAGGGAACTATAGACCAGTGAGCCTGACCTCGGTGGTGGGCAAGTTGTTGGA
>NC_057729.1:52850897-52853925 GCF_004010195.1 Chiloscyllium plagiosum
CTGGTACAATTGCAATATTTAAGAGGCATTTGGATGGGTATACGAATAGGAAGGGTTTGGAGGGATATGTGCCGGGTGCTGGCAGGTGGGACTAGATTGGGTTAGGATATCTGGTTGGCATGGACGGGTTGGACCGAAGGGTCTGTTTCCATGCTGTACATCTCTATGACTCTATCTATGACTCAATGTATAGTGATTGTAATGAGGTCACCTCATAGAATATGAGTTCCCTGACTGGGGATATTAATCTGGTCCAATCAGGGAGCTCTGGCTGACAGATATAAACATGAGTGCTAGAGGTTCTGCCAGTTACATGTAGGACAGACCAGACAAAGACAGCAGATTTCTTTCCTTAAGGAGCATTAACAAGCTAAATGGGTACCTACAATAATTGTCAGGGTTATCTTCAATCTAGTTTGTAATTCCTGATTTTTATTGAATTTAAATTTCACATCTGCTGAACATGAGTCTGGAACTCTGCATTACTGGTCCTGTATGCCACTATCTCCCCTGGTTTTTGTGCACACAACATCGGTAAAGCTTCCCTACCCCAGAGAAATATTGTGTTGCTCTCTCACTAGAGAGACACATCTGGTAATGCTTTAACCTAACAATCCCAAGCCTCAGGCTAGAAGACAGGGAGAATCCTTAGCAGTGACCGCAGCCAGTGTGGGAAATGTTGGTTGTCACCCTGTGTTGCAAACCAAACATCCAGCCAACTGAGCTAACCAATGCCTACACAGGACCTACCTGGGCGATGCATCACATTGCTGGATAAATGGCTATCTTGGAGCTGGACTGGGACAGCTTTGCTGAGGGTGCAGGTAATTATAGAGCACGTATCTTCAAGGATATTGTCAGAAAGTTGTCAGGCCTTTGCAGTATCCAGTACCTTCAGCTATTTCTTGATGTAATGAATCAAATTGGCTGGAGACTGGCATCTGTGATTAGATTACAGATTACATTACAGCGTGGAAACAGGCCCTTCGGCCCAACAAGTCCACACCGACCCGCCGAAGCGCAAACCACCCATGCCCCTATATTTACCCCTTACCTAACACTACGGGCAATTTAGCATGGCCAATTCACCTGACCTGCACATCTTTGGACTGTGGGAGGAAACCGGAGCACCCGGAGAAAACCCACGCAGACACGGGGAGAACGTGCAAACTCCACACAGTCAGTCGCCTGAGGCGGGAATTGAACCCAGGTCTCAGGCGCTGTGAGGCAGCAGTGCTAACCACTGTGCCACCGTGCCGCCCACACCGTGATGCTGTGATCCTCCACAGGAAGTGAAGATGGATCATCCTCTTGGAACTTCTGGCTGAAGATTATTGCAAATGCTTCTGCCTTGCCTTTTGTACTGATGAGCAAGGCTCCCCACCATTGGGGTGAGGAGTTAATGTTGGTTGTTTTATTGTACTGTACCATCCTGAGCTGGACATGGCAGGCCTGTAAAGCTCAGAAGTGATGCTTTGAACGTGGGCTCGCTTTGCGCTGGCCGTTACATGTTGCGTCTGCTGTTGGACATGAAAGTGGTTTTCAGTTGTTGTATCACTAGGTCAGGTGTCTGTGAGGGTACACTCTGGCCTGCAGGCTCGCAGGAGTCCCACCCAGGAAGGAGGTACTGATCGAGGGGCCTTTCCCCTTCACCCCACTCCATCGATTCTCAACCCACCTCAGTATGGGTCGCTGGCACTACTGGGCACAAAATAGCTTGGATTGGCCAGATCTGTTTGGCTAAGGGGAGATGATGGCCTAGCGATATTATGCTGGGTTCTTAAACCAAAGACCCAGGTAATCTTCTGGGGACATCCACAGCAGATGGTGGGTTTGAATTCAATAAAAAATCTAACATTAAGTGTCTAATGATAACTGTGCATGCATCTCCAATTGTTGGAAAAAACTGATGTGACCTCAGACCCACAGCATCTGAGCAATTAAATGCCAGCCTAGCCGTGATGCCCACATCCCACAGGTAAATGAATTTAAAAGGAAATCTTTCAGGCAGTAGGTCTGCACCCAGGGCCCGCAATCCTGGCAGTGTTTGTGGTGGGTCATCTTGAAAAGAGGCAATGTGAGGGTCTCGCCAGCTTGCCGGTTGGTAGTTGAGAATACCACCCCCCAACCCATCTATTTCTCAATTCCAGACTTTTGAAGCAAAATTGAATTGAATTCTCACCAGTGGGGGAGCCAGTCTGCTCCAGATCCTGGGATTGCACATCCCAGCAGAAACAATGACCCACCGGTATTAGTGCATAACCATCAATCCTGAGACCCAGTCAATATTTTGAGGACCTGAGTTTAAATCTTGCCATGGCAAATAGTGAAATTTGAATTCAACAAATAAAACTGGAATTAAGGATCTAATGATTACTGTGAAACTGTTGCTGTTGGTCTCGAAAAAAAAATTGGTTCACTAATGTCCATGAGGGAAGGAAATCTGCCATCCTTACCTGATCTGGCCTATATGTAACTCCAGACCCACAGCAATGTGCTTGACTCTTGACTGCCCTCTGGCAAACCTCAAACAGATCATTGTTCGTAGCAAACTGCCCGGGTCTCAGGACAACTCCATACAACCCTGTCACGGTGGACGCTGCAAGACGTGTCAGATTGTGGACATAGATACCACTATTATGCGTGGGAACACCTCCCACCTTATACATGGCAGGTACTCATGTGACTCAGCCAACATTGTCTATCTTATACGTTGCAGGCAGGGTTCCCGGAGGCATGGTACACTGGGGAAACCGAGCAAAGGCTACAACAACGGATGAATGGGTACCGCACAACCATCAACAGACAGGAGGGTTCCCTCCCAGTTGGGGAACACTTCAGTGGTCCAGGACATTCAGCCTTGGACCTTCGGGTGACCATCCTCCAAGGTGGACTTCGGGACAGGCAGCAGAGGAAAGTGGCCGAGCAGAGGCTGATAGCTAAGTTCGGTACCCATAGGGAGGGCCTCAACCGGGACCTTGGGTTCATGTCACATTACAGGTGATCACCATTGCACCACACACACACA
>NC_057729.1:52854246-52860210 GCF_004010195.1 Chiloscyllium plagiosum
CTTCAACATATTGTCTAGTTATCACCATTGTTAACAGCTAACCCGAGAATGCAACTTTAAAAAAAGGGTTTTGTGATTTACACATGAAAGAAGTGAAACTATCACTGTATTCTAACAGATGAAAGGCTTAACAGACAATCAATGTTTCAATGTATAATTTCAGTTACACCACACTGTAAATTTTTGCTATAAATTCTGTGTTACGATCGAGCCCTCCACAATCACCTGATGAAGGAGCATCGCTCCGAAAGCTAGTGTGCTTCCAATTAAACCTGTTGGACTATAAACTGGCGTTGTGAGATTTTTAACTTCCTGCATCTCGATATCTTTGTTTCCAAAGTAGCAGCAAACCATCTGCCAAATCAGGTTCTATTTTCTAATCTTCACTTACAATAAAGTCACATGGGGTATTGCTCAGTTCTCACCCTCCTTCGCTGTTCCCCTGCAGGAGATCACCTCGGGCGATTTTCTGGGCTGTACCTCCCCTGACATCAGGGATTCGCTGCTCAGTCAGCAGACTCCTCTCAAATGAAATTGTCACGCTTACTAAATGTTGTACATGGATGACTCCATGTCAGGAGCTAAATCTAATTCATCAGTTAAACTAGAAGCATCCACATTTCTGAAGGAATAAAGCAGGAGTGCTGTGTATAAATGTTTTATGAATGTTTGATAAAGTCTGCAGTAGGAAACAAATCATCGTGAAGGCGAGTATTGTACCATTGCCTGAGAGGAAGAGGAATAGTGCTTGACATTTGTTAATTGTTCTCACATGTTGTCCTCTCCCATTCTCTCAGTTGTAGCTCAAACCACAAACTGAATCATCGCCATTGGAAGGGTCACACAAATTGTTGACGAACTTCAGATTTGCTGCAAGTTTTTTGCATTTTCTGGGAGCTAAGTGCATGTACATAGAGGTGAAATATGCTGATGGATTAACAAGTCTATATGCGCCTTACACTTCTTCCAGGTAATTGTTCTTGCAAGTGTTATGAGAATTGCACTCTCTGTCTCTCACTCTGTATTTGTCTCAAGCTGGAGGGAGAGAGATAGATAGATAGGGAGAGAGATAGAGAGAGAGGGGCAGACAGGGATAGAGAGAAAGAGGGAAAGAGAAAATTAAAGAGAGCAAGAGAGGAAGCTAGAGAGGGAAATATATGAAGACAGAAAGAGTGAGAGAGATAGCAAGGGAGAAAGAAAGAGAGAGAGAGAGAGAGAGACAGAGGAAGCTAGAGAGAGAGTGAGAATGAAAAAGGGAAGCAGAGAGACAAATCCAGAGAGAGAGGGAGAGAGAAAGAGGAAACCAAAGAGAGAGGGAGGGAGGAAGGGAAACAGAGAGAGATGGGAAGTCAGAGAGAGAGAGAAATCCTTTTTGGCCATATCGAGGCTGGCCTGTCATAGCAGAGAGAAGCTTTAAACATCAGGCAATTGAATTACACTCAGACTCCAGATGCTTTCCAAGGCTAATTCCTCACGGCTTGTCTGCTGCCTTTGCCATGATTGACCACACCATCCTTGTCCCACGTCCCTCTGATGTAATCCAGCTGCGTCTCATCCAGCTCCAGTCATACCCCATTATAATCAATCACCCATCATGGCATCTCCTCCTAATCATGTGTCAGAGAGTCAGAGAGACATAGAGATGTACAGCATGGAAACAGACCCTTCGGTCCAACCCGTCCATACCGACCAGATATCCCAACCTAATCTAATCCCATTTGCCAGCACTTGGCCCATATCTCTCTAAATCCTTCCTATTCACATATCCCTCCAGATGTCTTTTAAATGTTGTAATTGTACCAGCCTCCACCACTTCCTCTGGCAGCTCATTTCATACACGTACCACCCTCCGTGTAAAAAAGTTGCCCCTTAGGTCTCTTTTATATCTTTGCCCTCTCACCCTAAACCTATGCTCTCTAGTTCTGGACTCCCCCACCCTAGAGAAAAGACCTTGTCTTGCGTTGTTGCCTTTGGTACCCCAAGAATCTACCTTACATCCCCCCCCACCATTTCACATCCACGTGCTGCCCCTCAGTCACATCATCCAAAAGCATCAGTTTCCAGTTTGATTCTGGTGATGCCCAGCTGGAACTTAGCGCCTTCTCTCTCAATCCCGTTATGATTCTGAAACGATCAGATATCCAGAGCTGGAGGAGCAAAAACTCCATGAACTATTCAAACGACAGAAGCCATTGTGCCTCTTTAAGCTGCAGAGCTGCTCAGAATCTCTGCCAATAGCAACCAGGGCTCGGACACATTGACTTTCAGTTCCAGAAGTTACTGCTGTTAATAAACCTGGGAAGTGGAGTGTTTGGTCTCTGCTACAGTCTCTCTTTCTTCATCGCTGACTCCATCCTTTTACCTGACGACCATCTGAGGCTCAACTCAGACTCTTCGCAAACTCAGAGTTGTATTTGACACTGAGCTAAGTATCCAAGCTGTGACTAATACCCCTCTTTCTTCACCTCTGAGACATCGCCTGACCTTACAACACTTCTGAAGAAGGGTCACTGGACCCAAAACACTAACTCTGTTTCTCTCTCTCTTTCTGCTGATGCTGCCAGACCTGCTGAGTTTCTCCAGCGATTTCTGCTTCTGTTTGAGATTTTCCGCATCAATAGTTCTGTGTTTAACTTTAAGGCTACCTGAATATCCATGGATCCCCCCACTTCACCCCAGTTAGGCTCCTCTCTGATATCCGACTGTGACCAGGAGCTTGCTGCACAGGTAGAAGGTTTGCTGCATAAGCTGTGAGTGTAACGTTGGCATGACATGGTGTTGGACAGTGACTTGCCCATCCTCCCAACTCCCTGGCTCCTTACGCAGTACAAGCTGCCCACCTGGCACACTGTAACTGACCACTAAAGACTTTGTACACTCAGAAAATAACACGAGCCATACCAGCGCTGGCAACCTATAGGTCAGTGAAAGTGAGCCCAGAACAGAGCAGAGTCATGGAATCATAGAGCAGTACAGCACGGAAATAGACCCTTTGGTTCAACTCGTCCATGCCAACCAGATATCCCAACCTAATCGAGGCCCATTTGCCAGCAATTGGACCAAATCCCTCTAAACCCTTCCTATTCATATACCCATCCAGATGCCTTTTAAATGTAATTACATCCACCTCTACCACTTCCTCTGGCAGCTCATTCCATGCGCACACCACCCTCTGTGTGAAAAAGTTGCCCCTTAGTTCTCTTTTATATCTTTTCCCTCTCACCCTAAACCTATGCCCTCTAGTTCTGGACTCCCCCACCCTGGGGAAAAGACCTTTGCTGTTCCCCTTATCTATATCCCTCATGATTTTATAAACCTCTACAAGGTCACCCCTCAGCCTCCGACGCTCCAGGGAAAACAGCCCCAGCCTGTTCAGCCTCTACCTATAGCTCAAATCCTCCAGCCCTGGCAACATCCTTGTAAATCTTTTCTGCACCCATTCCAGCACGACCACATCCTTCCTACAGCAGGGCGACCTGAATTGTATGCAGTATTCTAAAAGTGACATCACTGATGTGCAGGAGATAGACGCTGGCAGCTGCTTAAGTAAAAACAAAGTGAGAGAGCACGAAGAGAGTGAAGTAGCAGCCAGAGCAGGTGGATGATGTGTGTGTGAGTGACCCTATGTCCAGGGCGACATGCTACAAATATACACATCACTGAATCATAGTACAAAAGCAGCCCTTTGGCCCATTGTGTCTGCACTGACAAAAATCTACTCCAAATCAACACGAGACCCGCTTTCCAGCACTTGGACCATAGCCTTAAATATTATGACATTTCAAGTGCTCATCAAAATACGTTTTAAAGGTTGTGAGGCATTCCAAACCCCTATTGGGTGAAGTATCTTTTTCTCAAATCCCCCTCTAAACCTCAAGCATTTCACCCTAAAGTTGTTTCTAACTCGTCAGCTAAAGGGAACAGCTGCTTCCTATCCCTCTTCATGATGGCTAATGTCGATTGCTGTAAAAAAAACCCATCTGGTTCACTAATGTCCCTTAGGGATGGAAATCTGCCATCTTCATCCTGGTCCAGCTGACATGTGACTCCAGACCCACAGCAATGGAGTTGACTCTTACCTGCCTTCTATAAACCTCTATAAGGTCACCCCTTAGCCTCCGACGCTCCAGGGAAAACAGCCCCAGCCTGTTCAGCCTCTCCCTGTAGCTCAAATCCTCCAACCCTGGCAACATCCTTCTAAATCTTTTCTGAACCCTTTCACGCTTCACAACATCCTGCCGATAGGAAGGAGACCAGAATTTCACACAATATTCCAAAAGTGGCCTAACCAATGTCCTGTATAGCCACAATATGACCTCACAACTCCTGTATTCAATACTCTGACCAATAAAGGAAAGCATACCAAATGCCTTCTTCACTATCCTATCTACCTGCGACTCTACTTTCAAGGAACTATGAACCTGCACTCCAAAGTCTCTTTGTTCAGCAACACTCCCTAGGACATTGCCATGAAGTGTATAAGTCCTGCTCTGATTTGCTTTTCCAAAATGCAGCACCTCGCATTTATCTGAATTAAACTCCATCTGCCACTTCTCAGCCCATTGGCCCATCTGGTCAAGACCCCGTTGTAATCTGAGGTAACCCTCTTTGCTGTCCACTACACCTCCAATTTTGGTGTCATCTGCAAACTTACTGACTGTACCTCTTATGCTCACATCCAAATCATTTATATAAATGATGAAAAGTAGTGGACCCAGCACCGATCCTTGTGGCATTCCACTGGTCACAGGCCTCCAGACTGAAAAACAACCCTCCACCACCACCTCTGTCTTCTACCTTTGAGCCAGTTCTGTATCCAAATAGCTAGTTCTCCCTGTATTCCATGAGCTCTAACCTTGCTAATCAGTCTCCCATGGGGAACCTTGTTGAACGCCTAACTGAAGTCCAGATAGATCACATCTACCGCTTTGCCCTCATCAATCCTCTTTGTTACTTCTTCAAAAAACTCAATCATGTTTGTGAGACATGATTTCCCACGCACAAAGCCATGTTGACAATTCCTAATCAGTCCTTGCCTTTCCAAATACATGTTTATCCTGTCCCTCAGGGTTCCCTCCAATAACTTGCCCACCACTGAGGTCAGGCTCACCGGTCTATAGTTCCCTGGCTTGATTTCCATCTTTCTTAAATAGTGGCACCACGTTAGCCAACCCCCAGTCTTCCAGCACCTCACCTGTGACTACCAATGATACAAATATCTCAGCTTCCCAAAGAGTTCAAGGGATTTATCCACTTCCATGCATTTCAAGAAATCCAACACTTCCTCCTCTGTAATATGAACATTTTTCAAGATGTCACCATCTATTTCCCTACATTCTATATTTTCCATGTCCTTTTCCACAGTAAGCACCAATGTATCTGTCCCATCTCCTGCGACTCCACACAGAGGCTGCTTTGCTGGTCTTTGAGGGGTTCTATTCTCTCCCTAGTTACCCTTTTGTCCTTAATATGTTTGTAAAAACCTTTTGGATTTTCCTTAACCCTATTTGCCAAATCTATCTTATGTCCCCTTTTTGCCCTCCTGATTTCCCTCTTAAGTATACTCCTACTGCCTTTATACACTTCTAAGGATTCACTCGATCTATCCTGTCTATGATGAAGTGCTTTTGCCTGAAACGTCAATTTTACAGCTCTTCGGATGCTGCCTGAACTGCTGTGCTTTTCCAGCACCATTCTAATCTATCCTGTCTATACCTGACATATGCTTCTTCTTTTTCTTAACCAAACCCTCAATTTCTTTAGTTATCCAGCATTCCCTATACTTACCAGCCTTTCCTTTCACCCGAACAGGAATATACTGTCTCTGGACTCTAGTTATCTCATTTCTGAAGGCTTCCCATTTTCCAGCTATCCCTTTACCTGCGAACATCTGCCCCCAATCAGTTTTTGAAAGTTTTTGCCTAATACCATCAAAATTGGCCTTTCTCCAATTTAGAACCTCAA
>NC_057729.1:52862658-52873272 GCF_004010195.1 Chiloscyllium plagiosum
ATTAAGGGTTGGTAGGTATAGGACAGATGTTAGGGGTAGGTTCTTTACTCAGCGTGTCGTGAGTTCATGGAATGCCCTGCCAGTAGCAGTGGTGGACTCTCCCTCATTATGGGCATTTAAGCGAGCATTGGATAGGCATATGGAGGACAGTGGGCTAGTGTAGGTTAGGTGGGCTTGGATCGGCGCAACATCGAGGGCCGAAGGGCCTGTACTGCGCTGTATTCTTCTATGTTCTATGTTCTATGTTTCTGTAATTGCTTTGATATCCCAGTCCCATGTTCCTAACCATGCCCTGAGTTCATCTGCCTTCCCTGTTAGGCCCCTTGCATTGAAATAAATGCAGTTTACTTTATTAGTCCTGCCTTGTCCCTGCCTGCCCTGACTGTTTGACTCACTTCTGTTCTCAGCTGTACCAATCCACCCCCCATCACACCTTATTAGTTTAGATCCTCCTGAGCAGCTCTAGCAAATCTCCCTGCCAGTATATTAGCCCCCTTCCAATTCAGGTGCAATCCGTCCTTCTTGTACAGGTCACTTCCACCCCAAAAATAGATTCCAAAGATACAAAAATGTGAATCCTTCTCCCATTCACTAGCTCCTTCGCCATGCATTCATCTGCTCTATCCTCCTATTCCTTAGCTTGTAGCACCGGGAGTAATCCAGATATTACTACTTTTGAGGACCTCCTTTTTAAATTCTTGCTTAACTCTCTGTAATCTCCCTTCAGAATCTCGACCTTTTCCCTTACTATATCGTTGGTACTAATGTGTACAATTGCTTCCTCTTAGTCCCTCTTCTCCTTGAGAACATTCTGCACCCTGTCTGAGACATCCTTGATCCTGGCACCAGGGAAGCAACACACCATTCTTATTTTCCACTGCTGGCCACAGAAAGTCTGTGCCTCTGCCTTGAGAATCTCCTAACATAATCAATCTCTTGGAACCTGACGTACCCTTCATTGCATTAGAGCCAGTCTCAATACCAGAAACTTGGCTGATCGTGCAACATTCCCCTGTGAATCCATCAACACCTACATTTTTCGAAACAGTATACTTGTTTGAAATGGGAATAGCCACAGAAGATTCTTGCCCTACCTGCCTACCTCTTTATCTTTTCTGGAGTTAACCCATCTACGTGACTGTTTCTGAGACTTTTCTCCCTTCCTACAACTGCCATCCATCACGTCCCTTTCTGTTGCAAATTCCTCATCGTCTCTAACTGTCGCTCCAACCGATCCATTCGATCTGATAAGATTTGTAACCAACAGTGTTTATTGCCGATGCAATACCTCAGTAACACGTAAATTCTCTCTAAACTTCCACAAGAAGAGTATATCACTCTACTGAGGACCACTTTTGCTTCTTCCAATCTGCAGATCTAGAAAATACCACCGTCATATTTCTCTACAAAACTTTGCTCCAGGCTAACAATACTTATGGCTTATATTTTTAAGTTTAATCAAAAACCATATCTCAATAAAACATATCATCAAGAAAGAATCCACTCTACTCACTACTGCAGACTTACAGCAAGGCTCCGCTTAAAGCTATTCACTTACCTGTGACCTGTGCTGTGACCTCTCCCAAACAGGTTCCTCCAAGATTGGCTGTGAATTTCCCTGTTTGTTAATTTCCCCAGACACACTCCGATGTCCAGCGATACATTAATTCAAACAGCAAAGTCAGTAATTGTGCAGGTTCACTGCCGTGTCAGTTAACAGTGTGGGTTTCTTTTTCTCTCTCTCTCCTGCACTGCCTGACCATGTGCTGCCTTTGTCTTCCTTTTAAAAGTGCTGTATTTTTGATTTTGTTTCCTCCAAAGTTCCAAAATAATGCAACAGCATATAAAACAGCAATTGCTGCTCCTGGAATTCACCTCCAACACCTAAAATACCTAAAAAAGGAGCAGCCTGTTACAGCCAGAGATTTTTCCCGTCCTCCATATTAGATTACTCAACTGTGCTAACCACTGAGCTCCCATCTCTCTCCCCCCCCCTCCCCAACCCCCACCCCCTCCAATGTTGAAGTTGAAATGGCGTGGACAGTCACTCAGTGCAATAGTGATTAGAGATGGACAACAAATGCTGCAACATGAGAGTGCAGGGATGGTGTCCTCCAGACACAGTTGGATAATGGCTGGGGCAGGAATGGGATGAGTTCGGATTTAGATATCAGGATTGTGTGCCATCTAGATTCTCGGGAAATTGGAAGTTGTGTAGAGATGAGCTGATGTAAGATATTGTTCTGAAGATGTGGGTGTACTGTACCTTTAAGAGAGTAAAAGCTAGCAGTGACAGCACCAAGTATTCTCAATAAGGCACAATGTAACATGTGCTCCAGCTACTGGAGTAGCTAGTTGCCTGGAAATGACAAAACAGATTTGAATTTGGCCAATCAGTTTAAACTATACCCCAAAAATACCAAATTCCAATCACATTTCAATTGAGTATATTGACAATCTTAAAAGCCAATGACACAATCCATTGCTTTGGGGTTTAAGACGAGGGAAAATTGAACAGTTGGGTGGAGAACTGCCGAATGCTGTAGGCTGCTAGTCAGAACTCTCTGAGAGGTACCTGTCTGGAGAAGGAGTTTGCACAGAGGAAAACCTCAACACTGACCTGGAGAGCCAATCTACCGACGAAGATAAAGAGAAGATTGGACCGCAGGCTGGTTTTAAAATGTGAATTTTTCTGTAAATCTTAATTGTGACTTTTATCAGACTAGCATTATAGAAGGGAAGGTAAAGATAGGTTAGAGAAAGGAGGTGTAAATAGTTGTGAGTTAATTATTCTCTGTTATACTTTAAAAGATAAAGTTGTTAATTTTTACTTTAAATAGTTCTTGGCCTCTTGAATTTTCACAGATTACTGCACGGGATAAATCTTCTCTGTGTTGCTGGTTTTAAATTAAGAAGGAGGGTTTACCTCGTGTCGTAACAGTTTGGGGGCTCATCCGGGATTTGAACTGGTTTTGACAGATTTGCATAGATTTGGGGGTATGAAAATTCCTAGCAGATTTAAACACCTGCAGGTTAATGTCCTAGATATTTAAATAAAATGTAGGTGAGGCAATTTGTTTGCTTTCAGTGACTTGTGGTTGATTAAAATAGAAGTGAGAGAAATGGCTCTTGAAATTGCTAAAGAGGTTCTGGGATTTGAAGGTGTTTCTCAAATTTGTCAAGAAAGTTTAGAAGGAAAGAAAAACCCGGGTCTCTGGCGCTGTGAGGCAGCAGTGCTAACCACTGTGCCACCGTGCCACCCAAACTTGTGGTTGATTAAAATAGAAATGAGAGAAATGGCTCTTGAAATTGCTAAAGAGGTTCTGGGATTTGAAGGTGTTTCTCAAATTTGTCAAGAAAGTTTAGAAGGAAAGAAAAAAGCCATACCTTTGGAATTAGCCAAAGACAAAAGTAAAGCTGAAATTGTAAAGGGGTTACTCAGACACTGAGGTGCACCAGAGAAACAGACAAATGCAATAGAGGTAGAAAAACCTCAGTTATGATTAAGGAAAATGGAGTTAGAAGATAAACAAAGAGGGAGGAAAGAGAGAGGGAGAGAGAAAGAGAAAGAGGGAGAGAGACAGAGAAAAAGTATGGGAAGAGAGGAAGAGAGAGGTAAGAGAGAGAGAGAAGATTCTTGGCTGAGCAAAGAGAGATGAAAGGGAGAAAGGAAGAGAGTTCTTAGTGGAGCAAAATGAGAGACAATTTGAACTTGAGAAGTTGCGACTTCATCAGCAGCGTCAAGTTAACAGGATGGAGATTAAAAGAGGAGGTAGTGATATATTTAAATATGTTAAATCTCTCCCACATTTTGATGAGAAAGATGTTGAAACCTTCTTTATTTCATGTGAAAAACTGGCAGATGGAGTGGTCCGAGGATTTATGGATAATGCTAGTTCAGACTAAACTGGTAGGCAGAGCTAATGGGGTATTTGCCGTGCTGTCAGATGAGGGGTCATGAGATTATGAAGAGGTTAAACAGGCTATTTTAAGTGCTTATGAATTGGTACCAGAAGCATATAGACAGCAGTTCAGAAACATTAAGAAGGAACCAGGTTAGACTTATGTTGAGTTCGAAAGAATTAAACATTGTCATTTTGATCAATGGGTACGTGCTTTGAAAATAAATGGGACATTTGAGGCTCTTAGAGATATTATTCTGCTGGAGGAGTTTAAAAACTCACTTCCAGAGATGGTAAGAATTCACATGGAGGAACAGAAAGTTGAGGAAGTGAGAAGAGCAGCAGAAGTAGCAGATGAATGCATGTTGGTGCATAAGACAAGCTTCCAGCCAGAATTTTGTCCAATAAGGGATAGAAGTTGGGAGAAGGGCAGATCCTACACTATGAAACTGAGAGTAGAGAGCACTGGTAAGAAATTACCACAGGATAAAAAAAAAACCCAAGAGGGTGGAAAGGAGGTGAAAGGCCTCAGGTGTTTCCACTGTAGTAAAGTGGAACACGTAAAGGCACAGTGCTGGTCATTAAAGAAAGGCACTGTGGGAAAAGATGTGGTCAAAGAAGCTAAGCCAGTGGCATTAGTGAAGGTAGTAAAGGAGACCCCAAGAAGAGTTGAGGAGCTGCAGGAGAGTGCACAGCCCAGGCAGGGGCTGGATATGGAGATAGTACCTGATCTCTACAAAGAATTTGCTTTTGTGGGTAAAGTTTACTCAGAAAGAATAGGGGGAGAAGGACAAGAAGTTATAATTTTGAGAGATACAGGGTCTAACCAGTCACTGATAGTAAGAGATGAGCGAATATGCACTCTTTATGATCTGTTACCCAAGAGTGTGGTAATTTGTGGGATAGATGGACTGAAATTTAGCGTTCCCTTATGTAAGATCAGGTTGGATTGCCAACTTAAGACTGGGGAAGTTACAGTGGGAGTGACTGACAGAGTGTCAGTTCAAGGAATTCAGTTTGTTCTTGGGAATGATTTGGCAGGAAGTGGCATCCCTTGTTGGAGAGAAGTCCAAGGAAGACCAAGAAACTGAGGAGTTAAAACAGAAATATCCTGGTATTTTCCCAGACTGTGTAGTAACCAGATCCCACTATCATAAGCCACAGCATGAAGCAAAAAGTAAAGAGAAAAATGAAGGAGTTGAGGTTCAGTTAGTGGACACCCTGTTTGATGTAATGGTGCAGGAAAAGCCTGAACAGGCAGAGGGTCAGACAGAAGATCCTGAAAGACTAAGAGACTTGCAACAGCAAGACAAGACAAAGAACAAAGAAAGTTTACAGCCCAGGAACAGGCCCTTTGGCCCTCCAAGCCTGAGCTGATCCAAATCCACTGTCTAAACCTGTTATCCATTTTCTAAGCATCTGGATCCCTCTGCTTCCCACCTACTCATGCATCTGTCCAGACGCATCTTAAATGAACCTACCGTGCCTGCCTCTACTACCTCTGCTGGCAATGCGTTCCAGATGCCCACCACCTTCTGTGTAAAGTACTTGCCACGTTTATCCCTTTAAACTTTTCTCCTCTCACCTTGAACGCGTGACCTCTCGTTACTAAATCCCTCACCCTGGGAAAAAAACTTAACTCTATCTTCCCTGTCTATACCCTTCATGATTTTATAGACCTCAATCAGGTCCACCCTTAATCTCCTTTTTTCTAATGAAAACAATCCTAACTTACTCAACCTCTCTTCATAGCTAGCACCTTCCATACCAGGCAACATCCTCGTAAACCTTCTCTGCACCCTCTCCAAAGCGTCCACATTCTTTTGGTAATGTGGCGCCCAGAACTGTACACAGTATTTTAAATGTGGCTGAACCAATATCATTCCATATCTATCCTGTCAAGTCCCCTAAGAATTTTTTATGTTTCAATAAGGTCACCTCTCATTCTTCTAAATACCAGCAAATACAGGCCCAATCTACTCAATCTCTCCTGTGTTAGGTGAAGGGGTAAATGTAGGGGAATGTGTCTGGGTGAGTTGCGCTTCGGCAGGTCGGTTGGGCCGAAGGGCCTGTTTCCACACTGTAAGTAATCTAATCTAAAACCTCTCTTCATAACTAGCACCTTCCATACTAGGCAACATTCTCGTAAACCTTCTCTGCACCCTTTCCAAAGTATCCACATTCTTTTGGTAATGTGGCGACCAGAACTGTACACAGTATTCTAAATGCGGATGAACCAATGTCTTGTATAATTTTAACATGACTTGCCAGCTCTTATACTCAATACTCCTTACAATAAAGGCAAACATACTTTATGCCTTCTTGACCACTCTATCCACCTGTACAGCAATCTTCAGGCTACAACAGACCTGCACTCCCAGATCTCTCTGCCCATCAACTTTTCCCAAGGCTCTTCCGTTCATTATATTATTCGCTCTAGAATTAGACTTGCCTAAATGCATCACCTCACATTTGTCAGGATTGAAAACCATCCGCCACATTTCCGCCCAACTCTCCAGTCTATCTATATCCTCCTGTATTCTGACAGTCCCTTATGCTTTCTGCTACTCTACCAATCTTCATGTCATCTGCAAAGTTGCTGATCATGAGTGGACCAACCCTTTCTCTAGTTACTCTCTTACATTTTATATAAGAATAAAAAGCCTTGGGATTCTCCTTAATTCTGCTCGCTAAAGTTATTTCATGACCCCTTTTAACCCGCTTAATTCTTCGTTTAAGATCTGTCCTACTCTCCCAATAATCCTCCAAGGCCCGTTTTGTTCTTACCTGCCTGGGTCTTATGTATGCTTCCCTTTTCCTCTTGGCTAGCTGCACAATTTCTCCTGTCATTCATGGTTCATAAATCTGCCTTTCCTATCCTCTGTCTTCAAAGGGACATGCACCATCTTCAATCTATCTTTGAAAGCCTCCCACATATCAAATGTGGACTTCCCTTCAAATAGCTGTATCCAGTCCACATTTCCCACTCCTGCCTAAGTTTGATGTAATTGGCCTTATATTAAAAGACAATAAAAGAAATGTGGATGCGTACTTTGAAAAGGAGGCAGAGAATATTCTAGGGGGTTATTATCTGGAAGATAAAATCCTAAGATGGAAATTGAATTTAATTGAATTTATTGTCACGTGTACCGAGGCACAGTGAAAAGCTTTGTCTTGCGAGCAGTACAGGCAGATCACAGAGTTAGATAGCATAGATAAATAAATAATAGGTAAACTGCAGCAAAAACAAAGACACAGGTACAGGTGAATGTTAAGAGTTTGTGAGTCCATTCAGTATTCTAACAACATTAGGGTAGAGACTGTTACAAAACCGGCTAGTACATGTGTTCAGGCTTCTGTACCTTCTCCCTGATGGTAGAGGTTGTAGAAAAACATTGCCAGGGTGGGATAGATCTTTGAGAATGCTGGCGGCCTTTCCTTGACAGCAGGCCTGGTAGATGGATTCTATAGATGGGAGATTGGCCTTTGTGATTGTCTGGGCCGAGTTCACCACTCTCTGTAACCGTCTCTGATCTTGAATGGTACAGTTGCCATACCAGGTAGTGATATATCCAGACAGAATGCTCTCGATGGCGCACCTATAAAACTTGGCAATGATATTCGCCGTCATGCCAAATTTCCTCAGCTGCCTGAGGAAGAAGAGACGTTGTTGGGCCTTTGTAACTGGTGGGTTCACATGAAGAGTCCAATAAAACTTGTTGTGGATGACCACTCCCAGGAGCTTGACACTCTCCACTCATTCCACCTCTGTGCTGTTAATGTGTAGGGGGGGTATGAGTAACATCCCTCCGAAAGTCAATAATGAGTTCCTTGGTTTTGCCAACATTGAGAGCTAGGTTGTTCTCAGTGCATCATTTTTCCAGATCTTCCACCTCCCGTCTAAAGTCTGTTTCATCGCCATCTGAGATTCGACCGACTATGGTGGTATCATCAGCGAACTTGTAAATGGCATTAGTCTGGTATTTGGCGACGCAGTCATGGGTATACAGTGAGTGCAGTAGGGGGCTGATTACACACCCCTGTGAAATTCCAGTGTTGAGTGTTAGTGAGGATGAAATATTGCCCCAATCTTCACTGACTGTGGGTCAGGAAACTGAGGATCCAGTTGCAGAGAGTGGGGCTTAGTCCAAGATCACTAAATTTAGTAATCAGTCTCGAGGGGATAATAGTGTTGAAGGCTGAATTGTAGTCAATGAGTAGGATTCTTACGTAACTGTTCTTGGTGTCAAGATGCTCTAGGAGGAGTGAAGGGAAGTGATATGGCATCTGACGTGGATCTGTTGGTCCAATAGGCAAATTGGAGTGGGTCAAGAGTAGTGGGGAGGCTGGAGTTGGTTAATACCAAGACCAACCTTTTAAGCACTTCATGACCACCGAGTTAGGGTCACTGGGTGGTAGTCATTGAGACATGCTGCATGAGCTGCCTTAGGCACAGGGATGATGTTGGCCCTCCTGAAACAGGCAGGGACAGTGGCCTGCTGCAGGGAGAGGTTGAAGATGTCCGAGAAGACCTCTGTCAGGTGATCTGCGCATGCACAGCCTGGTACTCTGTCTGGTCCCATCACTTTTTTTGGATTGACACGAAGGGAAACTGATCTGACTCTGATGCAGTGACTGTTGGGATAGGTTCGTCAGGACTTGTCAGAATAGGTGTTACCTCTCCGCCGAAATTCAGCTCAAAGCGAGCATAGAAGGCGTTGAGATGATCTGGGAAGGATGTGTTATCGTCTGCTATCTTGCAGATCTCTTTTTAGAACATATGATGTCATTCAGTCCTTGCCATAGCTGCCGGGTGTCTGTCTGGGTCTCTAGTTTGGATCGGTATTGGTCCTTGGCTGTCTTAATGGCTCTGCAAAGGTCATACCTGGGTTCCTTATATTTGACTGGGTCTCCTGATCTGAAGGCCTCACGCCTGGTTTTTAGCAGGTTCTGTATGTCCTGATTCATCCAGGGTTTCCTGCTGGGGAGCACCCGGATTGATTTCCTCGGTATACAGTCCTCCACATGCTTACTGATAAAGTCTGTGAAGGTGGTAGCGTACTCGTCCAACGTACCTGTGGACTGTTTGAGATCACTAAGTTTAGTAATCAGTCTCGAGGTGAGACTCGAGGGGAGAATTGGCCCAATCAGCCGATTCCAAACAGCACTGGAGTTGATCCTCTGCCTCCTCCGACCAGCACTGGACCTGTATTCATGAGGGGGCCTCCTGCTTGAGCTTTTGCCTGTAAGCCGGGAGAAGAAACATGGCATTGTGATCAGACTTCCGGAAATGAGGGTGGGGGAATGGAGCAGTAGGCATCCTTCACAGTGGAAGTGGAGACCACAGCAGGTTAGTGTAAGGAGAAATGGGCCGAAGTGCACCAGATTGTGTTGCCAATAGCATACAGACAGGAAGTGTTACAGTAGCACATGAACTATCTGAAGGAGGTCACCTAGGGGTATGAAAGACTCAGGCTAAGGTACAAAAACATTTTTATTGGCCTGGAGTGCACAAGGATGTGGTTACTTTTGCCGTAAGTGTCAAAAATGCCAAATGGTTAGGAAGCCACAGGCGGTAATAAAACCAGCCCCTTTGTTGCCAATTCCCGCATTTGAAGAACTTTTCATGTGGGTTATCATTGATTGTGTAGGTCCAATCCTGAGAACTAAGATTTGGAACCAGTATTTATTAGCCATGAAGGATGTGTCTACCAGATTTCCGGAGGCAATTCTATTATGGAGTATAAAGGCAAAAAGGGTAGTAGAGGAGTTAGTAGCTTTCTACCTAGTGTGGGCTACCCAGAGAGATTCAGTTGGACCAAGGGTCAAATTTTACCACAAGGCTGCTTAAGGAGGTTATGGATAGCTTTGGTATACAGCACTTTAAATTCAGTGCGTATCATCCTGAATCCCAGGGAGCTTTAGAAAGGTGGCATCAGACCTTGAAGACTATGTTGAGAGCGGACTGTCAGGATTACCCGAATGATTGGGATAAGGGTGTCTCATTTGTATGGTTTGCCATTAGAGATGTCCCAAACAAATCCACTCAGTTCACTCCATTTGAGTTAATATTTGGGCATGAAGTGAGAGGCCCTTTGAAATTAATTAAAGAAAAATTGACTGGACCAAAGGCGGAGATCTTGCACTTAGATTATGTATCGGAGGTGAGGGAGAGATTAAATCGAATGGGTGATTTAGCTAAACAGCACCTAAAGAGGGCATAGAGTAGAATGAAGCAGGTGGCAGATAAACAGTCTGAGACTCGGACGTTTTCCTGAGGGGATGACATGTTAGGACTGTTACCAGTGACAGGAGATCCCTTCAAAGCCAGGTTTAGTGGTCCCAATCAAATTGAGAAAAAGTTGAGTCAGATGAATTATTTAGTAAAGATGCCAGACAGAAAAAAATGGTATTGAGTATGTCATGTGAACATGTTGAAATTGTATTATACCAGAGAGAAAGAACTGGAGAAACAGGTGTTAGTTACTGCCCCGCAGGGTGAGGAATCAAATCCAGATGATGTGGATTTTGAGGTGCCTCAAAATAGATTAAGAAATGAAGAAGTCCTTGAGGAGTGGGATAGGTTAGTAAGCAATCTGTCTCAGGAGCAGAGAACGCAGTTGAAAGATTTGATATTACAGTATAAGGACATATGTAAGAATCAGATGGGGAGGACTAATGCTATTGTGCATGAAGGAGACATAGGGAATAC
>NC_057729.1:52874006-52879596 GCF_004010195.1 Chiloscyllium plagiosum
GGGGGGTAGGTTTAGGACAGATGTTAGGGGTAGGTTCTTTACTCAGCGAGTTGTGAGTTCGTGGAATGCCCTGCCAGTAGCAGTGGTGGACTCTCCCTCTTTATGGGCATTTAAGCGGGCATTGCATAGGCATATGGAGGACAGTGGGCTAGTGTAGGTTAGGTGGGCTTGGATCGGCGCAACATCGAGGGCCGAAGGGCCTGTACTGCGCTGTATTCTTCTATGTTCTATGTTCTAACATTGATCATGGAGGGTTGATTCCACGGAACGCAAAGAGGAAGGCCATCGAGGATTTTCCATGACCAACCTCTAAGAAAGAGGTGCTTCGATTCTTAGGATTCCAAACCTCAGCAATGTGGTGGCACCGTTAACCGATTTGTTGAAGAAGAATACAAAGTTTTGGTGGACAGAACCATGCCAGGAGGCATTCAACTATTTGAAATCAATATTAACCACCAAACCAGTTTTAGCGACACCACACTTTTCAAAACCTTTTAAAGTCGCCATCGATGCTCGTGACATTGGAGTTGGAGTTATATTCGTACAGGAAGATGAGGATGGGATTGAAGTGCCAGTTGGTTACTTTTTGAAGAAGATGAACATCCACCAAAGGAAATGCTCTATGATTGAAAAAGAACCATTGAGTTTGGTACCAGCCTTACAGCATTTTAATGTGTCTGTCACAAGCAATGTGTCAGAGACAGTAGTGTACACGGATCACAATCCACTTACATTCTTAGAACGCTTTAAAGACAAGAAGATGAGACTATTTCATTGGAGTCTTATGTTACAGACTTTTAATTTAAAAATCATACATGTTGCGGGTTGGAAGACTGTAATCACAGATGTATTATCGTGGATTTAACTGATAGAGTTTACATGAGATTTGTCTTTATTTAATACTGTATATATACAGGTATATGAGAAGAGGTTAAGGTGAACCTACATTAAAGTTATCTGTATGTTAGGGTAATGTGTTTAAAAAGTAAAGAAAGAAAATGAAGCCATTTTTTCATTTTGATGGTTCATTTTTTTCTTAAGCAGGGAGGTGTTATGAAGATGTGGGTGTACTGTACCTTTAAGAGAGTTAAAGCTAGTAGTGACAGCACCATGTGTTCTCAATAAGACACAATGTAACATGTGCTCCAGCTACTGGGGTAGCTAGTTGCTTGGAAACAACAAAACAGATTCGAATTTGACCATCAGGTTAAATTATACCCCAAAAATACCAAATTCCAATCACGTTTCAACTGAGTATATTGACAACCTTAAAAGCCAATGACACAATCTGATGCTTTGGGGTATAAGACTGAGGAAAATTGAACAGTTGGGAGGAAAACTGCCACCGACCAACAGCTGTAGGCTGCTAGTCGGAACTCTCTGAGCGATACCTGTCTAGAAGAGTTTGCACAGAGGGAAACCTCAACACTGACCTGAAGAGCCAATCTACCGATGGCTGGTTTTAAAATTTGAATTTTCATGTAAATCTTAATTGGGAATTTTATCGGACTAATAATATAGTAGGGAAGGCAAAGATAGGTTAGAAAAGGAGATGTAAGTAGTTATGAGTTAATAATTCTCTGTTATACTTTAAGAAATAAAGTTACTTTTACTTTAAACAGTTCTTGGCCTCTCGAATTTTCATAGATTAGTGCACAAGATAAATCTCTTCTGTGTTGCTGATTTATATTAAGCAGGAGGGTTTACCCCGTATCGTAACAATATTGACGAGGTGCAAGCACAGGGAAAATGGGCATCCATACACAATGGCGAGATTCTGAAATCGCCACTTAAAACATAAGGGAACATTATGATTCTAAAATCAGAAGAGAAAATGCTGGAAAATCTCAGCAGGTATGGCAGCATCTGTAAGGAGAGAAAAGAGCTGACATTTTGACTCTAACTGACCCTTTGTCAAAGCCTTTGTCAGCTTTGACAAAGGGTCAGTTAGACTCGAAACGTCAGTTCTTTTCTCTCCTTATAGATGCTGCCAGACCTGCTGAGATTTTCCAGCATTTTCTCTTTTGGTTTCAGATTCCAGCATTCGCAGTAATTTGCTTATATTATGATTCTAAATTTATCCTTCTCTCCTAACTTTCTCGAGATTACTCACTGCATTCTAAGGAGGGCAAGTTCTGCTCAATACAAACAATAAAATATTCACAAACACTTATCCAGACGTCCACTCTCACCTGCATACGCTTACATTCCCAAATGCTTTCAACTGTTTTCTTTGTTCATGAGATGTAAACATAGCTGGTTAGCATTTATATCCCGTCCCTAATATTTTTTATTGCAAAAATATAATTTATTCATAAAACGTCTTTATGTACATTAACAAGTACTAAAGCAGTTCTGTATAGTATTTGTGCATCAACACAAAACAAACATTGGATCTGACATCCCCTAAAATCGGAGAGACCAAAGGTAATTCTTACTTATGTAGGACACTGTTTACATCTGTCTGAGACACCAAAAGGGTATGAGAACTGGACAGACCCCCATTATACTTTGGCAGAAAGACTTTAGACAGTGGTCTTTCCCCACTGCGCCTTGGTGGCAGCTTCCCCAGGCTTTACTGTGTTCCTCAGCACGTAGTCCTGGACCTTGGAATGTGCCAGTGTGCAACACTAGAAAAGTACCAGGTTTCGGGCAGACCAACTCTTTCACCGAGTTGATGGTCCTCCAGGTGCTGTCAATATTTGTCTCATTGTGTGTCCTGGGGAAACAGACCATAGATCACAGGGTCCTGCGTAATGGAGCTGTTTGGGATGAACCTCAACAAAAACCACTGCATCTTCCTCCAGACTTCCTTTGCAAAGGCAGATTCCAGCAGGAGGTGTGTGACAGTCTCTACTCACCCCTCACAGCCACTCTGAGGGCAACATGTGATGGCACACAGAGACCGAACGTGCATGAAGGATCTCATGGGCAGTGCCTTTCTCACCACCAGCCAAGCAATGTCTTAGTGCTTGTTATAAAGGTTCTGGTGATGGAGCATTTTGCCAAATGACTCTGACAGTCTGCTCAGAGAACTACAGAACTACATATCCCACCCTCTCCTTTTCCCACAGGTGGTCAAAGGTGTTTCTCTTTGCAAATTTTTCCATGAGGGACAGATGATACAGAACAGTCCAACGGCTTGGACTGTTCTGCGGCAACGAAGCCCGACCCATCCTTCACAATATCAGGGACATGTAGAACTTCAGTACGTAGTGACACTTGGTGTTTGCGTACTGAGGGTGTTGGCACAGCTTGATGCAGCTACACACAAAGGTGACCATCAGGATGAGGGCGACCTTGGGTACATTCTCCCCTGCTCCAACCAGAATCTTTATGACTCCATGTCCAACAGCCATAAAGACTCTGGGCAGGAGCAGCAGGGTAGGTTAAGAATGTCTACATAAGTTACCCCATAGCTGCAGAGCATCAGTTGTCTGTTAAGTAAATCAGTTTGAAATCTTCAAATAAGTTGAACCTACACTACTTACCAATCCAGTATCAGAGCTGTAATTCTGTCTCAAGGAAAAACATACAAGAAAACGAGTCACAGGATCAGGAGGTGCTGTTGAAAAAGCTTTGATGCATATCTGTTGTGCACCTTGTAGATGGCCACACACTTTGTTGTTGTGCAATGCTGGCAGAGGGAGTGAATGAAGATGGTGGATGGTCTGCTTTGTCCTGGATCATGTTAAACTTCTTGAGTGTTGTTAGAGTTGCACCCATTCAGTAAAGTGGGATTATTCTATCACACTCCTGACTTTCCAAGCCTTGTAGATGGTGGACAGGCTTGGAAAGTCAGGAGGTGAGTCAGGAAATCAGGAATTCCAAGTGAGTTAAATGCCGCAGTATTCCTAGCCTCTAACCTGGGGTCTTGTAGCCATTTGTATGTATATAGCTGGTCCAGTTCAGTCTCTGGTCAATGGTAAGCCTCAGAATGTGGATGATGGGGGATTCAACAATGGTAATGTCATTAAATGTCAAGGGGAAATTGTTGAATTCTTTCATGTTGGAAATAGCCACTGCCTGGTGCTTGGACAGTGCCACTTATCAGCCTGAGCTTGAATTGTGTCCAAGTCTTACTGTGTATGGACACCAATCAGTTTAATTTCAATGGAGTTGTGAATGGGACTGAACATTCAGTGATCATTGGCACTCATCTCATTTGTATACACAGACAGTCACACACACAGTCAGATACATGCGCTCATAAACGCACATACACATACATACACCCATTAACACTCACACACTGACACACATAGACATAAACTCATAAACGCACACATAGCCACACACATACACATACACTCATAAACACACACGCACACAGGTGTATACTCATAAACACACACATACAGCCACACAGACGTACACTCATAAACACGCACACACAGCCATACACAAAGACATACACTCATAACACACAGACATATATTCACAAACACACAGACATACACTCATAAACACACATACACAGCCACACACACATACACTCATAAATACGCACACATACACACACATGCAGACACATACACATAAATGTACTCAAGTGCATGCACTCACATGGACTTACTCCCACTGGTTCATGGCCACTCTAATACACACGGATACGCACACATTGCACCCTCACACAATGTCACATGTCTGTGCACACTCACAGTGGTGGAAAATACACAGACTGACCCCCACATGTGCATATAGTCACACGTACCCCTGCCATCACATCTAACACACGAATGGGCCAGTACACACTTGTCTGTAAGTCAGAATGCTTGCAGTGCGTGCGTGTGCGTGACTCTGTGTGTGTGGGTGTGTGTGTGGGGGGGGTGTGTGTACGTGCGTGCACTCGGATGGTGGACGGGGTGGGATTGGGGGGTGGTCAGATGAGAGGGAGAATCACCTGACTCCCTGTGCTGTGCACAATGCTGCTGGCTCCTCCGAAGCTGTGAGTGTCTCCATCCTCCCTGCAGCACACAGCCTGTTCTCGATCTGCAGCAGCAGCAGCAGCAGCAGCAGCCAAGAGGCAAGCAAGCAGCTCGGCTTGTGAAGGGGAAGGAGGCAGCCGCAATGGCAGTGCTCAGCTCGGGAGCTGGGAGCAGGGTCCGAGCTCTGCCGATGGAGATGGAAATGCACACGCGTTTGCGAAGACTCAGCAGTGAAACCTTGTTGGAACGTCGATCACCAAAGACTGGCAGGAATCAGCCAGTGGAAAGGGATCATCAACAGCCTAATAGCACAGAAATAGCTCACGACAATGGGATTTTATTTCTCCCGTTCCATATTCTCCAGCACCTGTGAGGTTCGGCTGCGCTCATCGATTATTAACCACATCCCTCTCAGGATGAAGGAACTCTGTGAGAGAGGAGGGGGGTAGCAAGGATGGTGCTGGCGGGCTGGAATCCTGGATCTTGCCCATTTTCTCTTTCTGTCTCCTGCCTTGTTTGTCTCATTTTCCTCGGCCTGCCCTCACACACACAAACACACTCTCTCTCTCATACACACACGCACACAAATACAGACACACAGACACACACACACACAGACACACACAGAAACACAGACACACACAGAAACACAGACACACACA
>NC_057729.1:52880355-52915625 GCF_004010195.1 Chiloscyllium plagiosum
TGGAAGAGGGAGAATCCAGAAAGGAAGGTGCAATGGGGGTGAGAGAGGTCAAAAGGCTAGCATGGGCTGAATTTTGTGAGCGAGTCAGAGCAATGGTGAGAGAGGGATGAGGGGAAAGGAGGGCGGGGTAAATGAGTTAATGAGGGTGAGAGAGGGAGGGTGTGGTGTCAGGATGAGGGAGATTGGGGATAAGATAAGGGATTGGGATAAGGGAGAGAAAGATGTTGACAAGGGAGAGGGAGCAGTGAGCCTTTGGGGTAAAGTGGGAACAGAAATGCTGGTAAGCAAAAGATGGTAAGGGGCAAGATGTTGAGTGAAATGGAGGTTGAAGGGGAGGGGTTGAGGGAGGGGAAATTGGATAGGGAGATGGAGTGAAGGCGAGGGAGAGTGTGGAATGGATGTCTGAGAGTGGAATGGATTCAGTTAGGGTTGGGGGGTGGAGCAGTATGGAGATGAGGCAGGGCCACTGGGGATAAAAGCTGATGGCCAGGTTTGGAAATGAGTTGAAAATCTCAAACAGCCTTGAGATTGCAGCGAGATCATGGCGGGAGCAGTGGGGCGGTGTAACCCTGGTGCTGGTTAACCCTTTGCATGCTGGTTAACATCACTGGCTTATCAAAGACGTGTGAGAGAGGAGTATTTGAATAACTAACCCGGGTTGGGGGGGTGGGGGGTAGCAAGGATGGTGCTGGCAGGCTGGAATCCTCTGATGGAACTATCAGGACTGGCTGGGCTTAACCAGAGAAACATGAATAAATAAATTCACCATTTCACACTCGCCTGATTTATTTTGAAGAGAGATTTTGAGTTGTGCCGTGACGATATCCTCTCAGGGGAGTGCGGGGGTCGAGAGCCTGTCCACTGAGGGGTTTCTGTTATCCAAATAGATTAGTCATCCCTCACTCCAAATAAAATCAAAACTGAGGTGAAATATCCCACGAGACTGTGCACAGACTGGCTTCCCCATCCAGACCAGGCAGCATTGTTTGTCTCCTAGGAATCCCCTCACCCCTGGGTGAGGAGATTATTGAAGAGAGCATAGAGTCATAGAGACATACAGCACGGAAACAGATCCTTTGGTCCAACCTGTCCATGCTGACTAGATAGTCTAACCTAATCTAATCCCATTTGCCAGCACTTGGCCCATATGCCTCTAAACCCTTCCTATTCATATACCCATCCAGATGCCCTTTAAATGTTGTAATTATACCAGCCTCCACCAGTTCCTCTGGCAGCTCATTCCATATATGCACTACCCTATGCATGAATGGTTGACCCTTAAGCCCCTTTTAAATTTTTCCCCTCTCACCTTAAACCTATGTCCTCTAGTTTTGGACTCCTCTACCCCAGGGAAAAGACCTTGTCTATTTACCCTATCCATGCCTCTATGATTTTATAAACCTCTATAAGGTCACCTCTCAGCTTCCAAACTTCAGGGAAAACAGCCCCAGCCTGTTCAGCCTCTCCCTGTAGCTCAAACCCTCCCACCCCAACAACATCCTTCTAAATCTTTTCTGAACCCTTTTAAGTTTCACAACATCTTTCCTATAGCACGGAGACCAGAGTTGAAAGCAGTATTCCAAAAGTGGCCTAACCAATGTCCTGAACAGCTGCAACACGACCTCCCAACTCCTATACTCAATGTACTGACTGATAAAAGCAAGTATATCAAATGTCTTCTTCACTATCCTATCTACATGCAATTCTACTTTCAAGGAACTATGAACCTATAGAACATAGAACATAGAACATAGAACAATACAGCACAGAACAGGCCCTTCGGCCCACGATGTTGTGCCGAACATTTGTCCTAGCTTAAGCACCCATCCATGTACCTATCCAATTGCCGCTTAAAGGTCACCAAAGATTCTGACTCTACCACTTCCACAGGCAGCGCATTCCATGCCCCCCACCACTCTCTGGGTAAAGAACCCACCCCTGACATCTCCCCTATACCTTCCACCCTTCACCTTAAATTTATGTCCCCTTGTAACACTCTGTTGTACCCAGGGAAAAAGTTTCTGACTGTCTACTCTATCTATTCCTCTGATCATCTTATAAACCTCTATCAAGTCACCCCTCATCCTTCGCCGTTCCAATGAGAACCCCAATGAGAACCTGTACCCCAATGTCTCCTTGTTGGGCAACACTCCCCAGGACCTTACCATTAAGTATATAAGTTCTGCCTTGATTTATGTTTCCAAAATGCAGCACCTCATATTTATTCAAACTAAACTCCATCTGCCACTCCTCAGCCCATTTAACATTCTGATCCTGTCTGAGGAAGGGTCACTGGACACAAAACATTAACTCTGATTTCTCTTCTTAGAAGCTGTCAGATTTGCTGAACTTTTCCAGTTATTGCTGTTTTGTGCCACAGAATCCCCACTGAAAGAGGCCATTCAGCCCATCTAGTCTGTACTGGTGTCCAAAGAACATCTGAGACACACTCTGCACCTTGCTGTGGTTAACCCATGCATTTCTGGACACTAGGCACCATTTAACATGACCAATCCACCTAACCTGCGCATCTTTGGACTGTGGGAGGAAACCGGAGCAAACCCACGCAGACAAGGGGGGAGTGTGCAAATTCCACACAGACAGTTGGCTGAGAGTCTTGGGCACTGTGAGGCAGCAATGCTAACCACTGAGCTACTTAATGTCTTAACACTGTGACCAACTGCCTAGTCCAAGGAGCATTCCTCATAGACCAGGTTAGACCCATCCTAACGTTGAGGTGTCTCATGGCATTGTTTTGGGCTGAGTGGGGCCACTCACTTGAAGAGAGAGGCAGGTAGGATATGCTGGAGAGTCAGAGTCGAAAAGTGTGGCGCTGGAAAAGCACAGCAGGTCAGGCAGCATCCGAGGAGCAGGAGAGTCGACATTTTGGGCATAAGCCCTTCATCAGGAATTCCTGGTGATGGGCTTATGCTCGAGAGATGACCGGTGTTTTATTTGACAAGGAAGATATTCCTTTCAGGCAGTGACACATCTTGTGTTCATAGCAAACAATTCTCGACCTTAGTTTCTTACCAATGAAGCACTCTCTCTCCTCAGTGTTGTGATGGGAGCCAACAAAGCAGCCAATGTGGACACAGCTGGTTTTTGTTACTCATCCAGGAGTTCTGGGCATCACTGGCAAGGTAAACATTTATTGTCCTAATTGCCCTTGAGAGCAATTCAGAGTCAGCCACATCACTCTGGGTCTGGAGTCACACGTTTGCCAGAACAAAGGGTGGCAGATTCACTTCGCCTACAGGGCATTATTGAACCCAACGTATTTTGTTTTGTGTGACAAGCAGTGATGGTTTTGTGGTCAGCATTACTGAGGCCAGCTTTCGATTTCAGATTAATTGGAGCGAAATTGCACAAACTGCCTGGGGTGGGAATTGAACACATCCGCTGTGGAGCGGTGCATGAACTGCAGCTGTTCTAGAAGGCAGCTCGCTCCCACCTTCCAAATGGGCAATTAGGGATGGGCAATAAATGCTGGCCCACATCCTGTGAATGAATAAATGGAAAATGTAGCATGGGCCTGTGGATTACTGGCCCGGTGACACCATTGTGTTGTGAAAAGCAGGTTACAAAGGTCCTACATGTGTACCTTGTCTGACAGCAAACTGAGAGTGGCAGTGCATTCACTCTCCCTCAGAAGCATCTCATCCTTCAGTGCTGCATTTGGGCAAGTTGGTGGCATACAGATCATGTAACTGAATCAATTAGATCATGGGACTGTGAGTTCAAATCCTGATGTGGCACTGGTGAAATTGGAATTCAGTGAAAATCCAGTGTTAAAGGCTAGCCAATTGGTGGCCATGAAACCACTGCCTATTGTCATAAAAGCCCATCTGGTTCACTGATGCTGTTTAAGGAAGGAAATCTCCTGATCCGACTCCAGAGACAGCAATGTGATTGACGCTCAACTGCCCTCTGAGCAATTAGGGATTGGTAATAAATGCTGGGCTGCCCAATGATGCCCATAACTCAGGAGCAGGTATTTTTTTTTTAAAATGAGTTCTTTAGAAATATTAAGAGTTTTACCTTGACTTGCTAATTCATAAGGGCCTCTGAACAGTCTCTCAGGTGAGAATAAGAAAGCATTACTTTTAGGAGATAATGCTTTATAAAACCCCCAGCACAATTTCCTGTGCTGTGTGTCCCAAAGTCTACTTCAAGGGGGCAAAGAAGGGTGGTACAGGATTTTTAAGGCTCTTTCTTTGACTGAATCCTGTTACTTTGATGTTTCTCAGTGTTAACTGTAGCTCTGGAACCCAAAGAAAGGTTCATTTGGTGGAAAAGTTGAATATTGCCAGAGCAGAATTCTGACTGGACTGTAGTTGAACCAGTCACAAGAAGCCAAAAGGTCAACAAAGCTAATGCCAGCGTTTGGGATGTGGGCTCTACCAGCATTACAACATTCGTTGCCCAGAATCGACCCCCCACATTGGTGTGGGTCTGTAGTCACATGTAGTCCAAACCAGGTAAGGGCAGCAGTGTCCTTCCCTAAAGTGGAGATTGGGCTGGGGTGGACAAGGTCAGAAGTCACACGACACCAGGTTATAGTCCTACAGGTTGATTTGAAGTCACAAGCTTTTGGAGAACTGCTCTTTATCAGGTTAAGTATCATCTCTGGTTCACTAAAGGACATTAGTGAACCAGATGGATTTTTCCCCAATAATCAACAATGGATTCATGGTCATTATCAGATCTTATTGCCAAATTATTATTGAATTCAAATTCTACTGTGACAGGATTGGAAAACAGGTCCCCAGATTATGACCGTGGTCTCTGGGTTAATAGTTTAGCAATAATGCCACTAGGGTGACAGATTCACATTTGTATTGAGTCTTTCTGTGTCATGGATGGTTGCAAAGAGCTTGGGAAAAGCTATAGAGCATCTTAAAGAAGGAGGGGGTAAGGTAGGTGGAGGGGTTTAGTGAGATAATGCAATAATAACAACAACAACCAGCTTTTATATTGCACCTTTGACATGGCAAAACAAACCAGGGCATTTTGCAGTGGCATCATCAAACACTGACACTGAACTACATAAGGTGTAGGTGTTAGAAAAGACAAGTCATCAGATATAGAGGCATGTCTTATTCATCGACTTTCAACACCCCACTATTAGCGCCTGTGTCTTTCGCTGTCCGGGCTTCAGCTTTTTGAGACAATGGTGGCATAATGGCAATGTCTCTGGACTGAAGGAATTAATACGTACGGAATTGAAAAATAGCTGCAAAAATAGTGACTATGAGAAATATCAGTTCATGTTGTAACCCACCTGGTTTACTAATGTCCTTTAGGGAGAAGATCTGCTGGCTTTACCTGGTCTGGTCTACATGTGACAGCAAGGTGGTTGACTGAAATGTGCTGGCAAGCCACTCAGTTCAAGGGATCACCAACAAATGTAGTGACATCCTGTAGACAATTAAAGAGAAATACTCTGGATTTTTTTCCTTGATCTCTCTCTCTCTCCTCCTTTAAGATGTTGCTTGAAATCTACCACAAGACCAACCTTGTGAACACCCAGTAGCTTCCATGTGGCCCAACATCAAATGTATTTATTATTTTTGCTTTCTTGCAGGTGCCATTTCAATGTGAGTTGTTGTTGAAGTTAAAGGGGGGATGTCAGGATTGCAGCCTTAACCATGTTTCCTGAGGTGCAGCCACATCCTCTCTCACATGTAAACCTTCAAAATCCCGTTGTGCCCTTGAGTTTACATTGAAGGGAGCACCCAAAATTGAAAAGACAAGTCTTTCATAACACAGGGACATGACCTTCCAGTTTACACAGCAACGAGTTCCGTACACTCAATACTGCTATCCCAATCAATACTTGGAATATCATTTGTGTCAGAAAGTCAGTGAGTAATTGTCTGTTTGAAACTCCCTGGCTCCCAAATCCTGGTTGCACTGTTGCTGAGGATTGAATGGTTTCCAAGTTTGGGAAATGTCTGAGACATGAACTTCTCAGACCTTCCATATGCTACATTTAAACAAGGCTCCATCTGGAGTGCCATTTTCTCTATTTCTGTCATCATTGTTGCTTGCTGTTGGTGCCAGGCTCTGGGGACACACACTGTAACCACAGTGCTGTTAAAGAGGAATTTCCAAGATTTTGACCCAGCGACAGTGCTATATGCTTTCTAGTCTGGATGGTGTGTGTCTTGGAGGGAGAATTGACAGAGTGATGTTCCCATCTTCCTGCTGCCTTGTCCTTCTGAAAGGTTCTAGGCTGGAGTTCTGCACTGGCTTGAGCTAGGTTTCAAATTGCTTTCAGAAAATGTTGGCTTCTTACATTTATCATGCTCACTGACTGGTAAGCCAGGCAGATGATGGAAACAATCTTGATGCTGCATCGTAACCACTTCCTGGCAGAGACCTGAAACCAATACAGAAACCATTGACATTGCCTATAAGGTGTTCCCTCGGATAACATAAGCTCTCTACCTATCGGGAGAGAAATCTCTGTCTCAGCACAAGTAATACTGCAGGAATCTCCTAAAGAGTGAATTGTATTGTACAGAATGAGGACATTTGGACCACCATCATAACAGAATTAACCAACTCGTCTCACTTCCTCGCACTTCCTTGGCGAACTGCAAATGTTTCCTTTTCAAGTATTGATATAATTTGATTCATTGAAAGTTACATGTGAATCTGTTCCCCTGCACCCTTTCAGGAAGTGCCTTCACAACCTACTGAATAAAGTAAATTATCCATCTTCTTCCTGCCTTTCTTCTTGTATCCATTGCGTTAAGTCAGCGTGCTCTCGTTACTAAAACCCTGCCAGTCATAACACTCATTTACTCGATTAAATCATCTCTTATGTTCGAATACTTCAATTACATTTCCATATAATTTGGTGGGCTACAGCTATATTTCGGCAGAGTGGTCATGTCACTGGGCTAGTAATGCAGAGGTTTTTGCCTGAAATGTCAACTCTCCTGCTCCTCGGATGCTGCCTGACCTGCTGTGCTTTTCCAGCACCACATTCTTGATTCTAATCTCCAGCGTCTGCAATTCTCACTCGTAATGCAGAGGCTCAGGCTAATATATCAGGGGCACAGGTTCAAGTCCCACCAAGACAGTCAGTGGCATTTCAGTTCAATGAATAAACCGAGAATTGAAAACAAGTCTCAATGATGGCAACAATAAAACTGTCATCAACTGTCATAAAAAACCCATCTGGAATCTCTAATGCCTTTTAGGGAAGGAAATCTGTCACCCTGACTGAAATGGAACCCAGACACAACAATGTGGTTGATCTTGATCTCCTCTCTTAAATCAATTCAAGGGCAGTTAGGGATAAGATAGCCAATGCTGGTGTGACCAAAATCATGTGAAAGTATGAGGAAACAGGCTTGATGGGCAAAATGAAGCCCTTCCTGATGAAGGGCTTTTGCCAGAAACATAGACTCTCCTGCTCCTCAGATGCTGCCTGACCTGCTGTGCGTTTCCAGCACCACACTCTCGACTCTAATCTCCAGCACCTGCAGTCCTCACTTTCACCTTGAGGGGCAGAATGGCCTCCTTCTATTATCTTTCACCCATAATTTTATGACCTCTGGTATTGATTATTCCAATACTCTCCTAGCTATCCTTCTAATATTCACCTCCAACAAACATAAATCCATCTAAAGTTCTGTTGCACATATCCTAATTTTATTCAAGTCCCCTTCACCCATCACCCCCGTCCTTAATTTCAAGGAGGAGAAAGTGAGGGACTGCAGATGCTGGAAATCAGAGTCAAGAAGCGTGGTGCTGGAAAAGCACAGCCGGTCAGGCAGCATCTGAGGAGCAGGAGGATTGACATTTTGGGTATCCTTCATCAGGAATGTGGGGGAGACCCAAGGGGGTTGAGAGATAAATGGGAGGGACGGGGGTTGGGACTAGGGGGGAAGGAGCTGGGAATGCGATAGGGAGATGGAGGTGGGGGTGGTAGTGATGGGGATGGGGGGGGTTACTGGTTTCAAGGCTGATCTGTGACCTAACTCCACATACTGTAATACCTGCCTTTGGCCCATATCCCTTAACACCTTTGTTGAACAGAAACTTATCTTAGATTTGAAATCCTGCAGCGACTGCTGTTTATATCAACCTGAAACATTAATCCTGCTTCCCTCTTCACAGGTCCTCCTAGACCTGCTGAATCTTTCCATCAGCTTGGCCTTTATTTCAGATTTTCAGCATCTGCAGTATTTTGCTTTGGTTTTGTTTTGGGTTCAGAGGTCACGCGATTTCACTTGAATCGCTGCATCAGTTCACAAGTTTGGGGGAACCGATATAGACCATCAAATTACAGTCTAGCCCATTCACGGACTGAAGGAATGCTGCACTTTCAGATGATAAACTGGCGTTCCAGCTACCCTTTCAGATGGACAGAAGGGGCCCTGAGGCTGCTATTTCAAAAAGACAGGACAAATTCAGCCCAGAGTCTGGGACAATATCAATCCATCAATCACAATCACTTAAAAGAAATGAACTACTGTTTGTGGGAGCATGTTACATATAATCTGGTGGCCTCTTTCCCAACATTGCAGGAACAAGGGTGGCTTGGTGGCTCAGTGGTTAGCACTGCTGCCTTACAGCACCAGCATCCCAGGTTCGATTCCAGCCTCGGGTGACTGTCTGCGTGGAGTTTACACATTCTCCCTGTGTCTGCGTGGTCAGGTGAATTGACCATGCTGAAATGCCCTTTGTGTTGGGTGCATTAGTCAGAGGGGAGTGGGTTACTCTGCAGAGGGTCGGTGTGGACTGGTTGGGCCAAAGGGCCTGTTTCCACACTGTAGGGAATCTAATCTAATCTCTACATTTCAAAGGGAGCTGGTGATGCTGTCACTGGATTAGCCATTCAGAACCCAGGTTAATGTTCTCAGGGAGTGGAGTTCCAATCCCTACATTGGAATTAGTGAAATTTGAATTCCCACAGTGCTAAATAGGCCCATCAAGTCTGCACTGTCCTTCCAAATAAATCCCAACCAGAACCAGTGCCCCTATCCTATTCCAATTTTTCCCATGGCTAACCCACCTAGCCTGCACAGCCCTGGACACTATGGGCAATTTAGCATGGCCAATCCTCTTAGCCTACAGATTTTGTACTGTGGGAAGAAACCAGAGCACCCAGAGGAAACCCACACATGGACAGAATGTGTAAACTCCACACAGGCAGTTACCCAAGGCGGGAATTGAACCGGAGTCCTTGGGGCTGTGAGGCAGCAGTGCCAAATAGAACGATAGAATAAAATACTAACCTAACAGTGACCATGTAACCACCATCGATTATTGTAAAAACCCATCTGTGTCACTAATGTCTTTCAAAGAGGGAAATCTGCCAATCTCATCCAGTCTGACCTACATGTAACTCCAGACTCACAGCAATGTGGTTGACTCCTAACTGCCCTCTGAAATGGGCCACTCAGTTCAAGGGTGATTAGGGATGGAGAACAAATGTTGAGGGCTTTGACATTGAGACCTGCATCCCATGGAAGAAATATTAAAAAAAGGAAAATTCTCTGGCACATCCTGTGGGCTTGACAGCCATTACATGAATGCAAGTTCTCTCTCTCTCTCTCTCTCTCTTTCTCTCTAAGGTATCCAGTATCCTCCATTCACTTATCCTCTGCCTGAAGTGTGGGACCAGCTGTACCTCACACAGCAGAAGATGGAATGCTTTATCTCGGAACGATGCCTCTCACGATCTATCTTCTCAAGAGCTGACTGTGAATAGCATTCGCAGCTGCTGTCCCATCCTCAGGCACTGTCTGCTCTGAATGTCACCTCTAGTCTCACGTGATTAGGGCTCTTCACTCAGAGGAACTGCAGAAGGTAAAAATAGAACCAATACAAAAGAAATGGAAATGACTTGGCAAGCCCATCACCCCCTGGTGCAGAAAGGGAAGATGACCATCTCTGATTTCTTCAGAGCTGCGTTTTCTGTATTCATTACAGAATATCCCAAGGCCAGGCTCTTTTCTTTCCACTTTCCTCAAGGAATCTTTCATTTCCGTCGTCACTTTATTTTTCTTCACCTTTAATTTTCTTTCTCCTCTTCCTTTGATCCTGAAAACTACTCTTTCAAGGTTGGCTTGATGATCCAGCAGTTTCATTTTCACACTTTCAGTCCAGAGCTGAGGTAAAGGAAACTGTCATTGAGGAGGCTCCTGAAGTCGATTTGATCCCAGTGACTGACCCCCATGCTGCTTCCTTCTTGTGGCACTCTTTCAGCATTCCCCTGCCACTCCCCCACCCCCCAGTGGTGTCTTTCCCCCTGATTTCCTGTAACACATTTCTTCAATCAATGCCACCCAGATCACAAACTCCAAACTGCCTCCGTAGTCATTGAATCATTCGACACCGAAGGAGGCCATTCAGCCTGCCATTTTCATGCTGTCTCCCTGAAAGAGCTCTCCCGTATTGAGGATTTCCCCACGGAGCCAACATCAGGGTGGGCCAGTATCAGAGTGACCACCACGTGCCCTGCACTGGGATTACAGGCGACTAACAGCAACCCGAAGCCAGGGTAGGGGTGAGCTTTGCTCCAGTGAGAGCTATCCCCGTGTGACCCTTTGTTTCATTGAAGGCAGCAAGACCCCATTAACACAAAAGGGTTTCAAGGAATTATAACCCGGAGTGACATGAGGATTGCTGCATGATTGAGTTACCTCAAATCATAGAACTCCTACAGTGTGGAAGCAGGCCATTTGCCCTGTCGAGTCTACACTGACCCTCCAAAGAGCATCCCACCCAGACCCACCCCCCCCCACCCTATCTCTGTAACCCTGCATTTCACAGCTAATCCACCTACTCCTGCACATCCCTGCACACTATGGGGCAATTTAGTATGGCCAGTCCACCTAACCTGCACATCTTTTGACTGGAACATGGGACATGAAACATTCCTGGAATATGTTTTGTGGAAGACACCTCCTTTTAGGCACAGTGTAGGACTTGGCAGCATTACATGGATAGATTTTGCTGCAAATTATTTTAATATTCTTATTTAACTCTCTAATTACCATTGGGGGATTTTAAAAAGCATATCATTTGAATTTCACCATAATTATACACAAGAGGTAGAAGGATACTACATTAGAGGCTGTGGTGATCTCAGCAAAATCAAAGCTGTAGGTTTTCATTCACAGAATGGAAGAAGGATGCGGGGGGGGGGGGAAGGATGGGGGGGGGGGTACTGTACAGTGTGATTTGCGCCACTTCCCTCAGGGACAGCTCTGAACATCCCTGCTCTTTCCCCCAGAGTTCTGCAAACTCTACACTCCCCCCTTTCCACAATGCTGCCATTCCGTTTTCAAAGCTGCGATTGAATCACCCTCCACCACCCTATCTGCTTGTAACTTCCAAATAGTTACACTTAACCCAGAGCATAAACATTAGTGTAGACCAATTGGGCTGAATGGCCTGCATTGGTACTGTAAACTCAGTGCAGCTCTGAACAGCACTACATAAGTCAAACTCTCCACTCCTCCATCACCCCGTCTCTGACTGTTCCAATTATCTGTGTCCTCTGGTTATCAACACTCTGCCATTGGAAATGTCTACTCCGATCTTAAAACTCTTTGTATGAGTCTAATTCTTATACAAATTGCATCCCCCATGTTACGCGTTTTCATCAATTTAGTTTATTTCTTTTTAAAATCCATGTGTACCATGGAGAGAGATGATAAAAAAACTTTCTCGCTTGGGGGTCAGATTATTTAGCAAAGACTGAAGAGGCAATGTGATTGTGACTAACCTGCCCCAGCATTAATGGCCGTGTTCCAGAGGAGAGTCTCCGGTAGCTGCCATCAGACCAGATGTTATGTATCGGTTCAGGAAGTTATTAGATGTGCGGTTAGCAAGAAGGTTGAGTGATGAGTTGAGAATGATTGAGCAACATGGTAAAGGTCACAATCTATCAAAAGAGGATGGGCACATACAAATGGCCTTTTCACCGTCCCTTTGTTTAACAGCTATGCTCTTTGTGTCAGACTGCAAATGCAGCTCAATCACCTCAAATCGGAAAACACATTTAGTCGGATTATGGCAAGTTCCAACAGAGAAGGTTCAGCTGTGATTCTCCGAACTTGCGTTCAAATTTCCCACTCGTTTCTAGGAGTTCATTAGGAAAGCTTTAGATAGTGGTGCAAGTGGAAGGCCACAACTAAAAAAGAGGAGAATTCAAAATGGGGGCAATGACACTGTCAGTATGTGAGATTCATACCAACTGCAGACAGTCCAAGTGTAAATTGCTTTCTCATTTGTCTTGCAGGGAATTAATAATGTGCAAAGCATTCATTCAGGGCTAAGGGTCCCCTGTTGAATCGTGGTTATAAAGGGAAGCATCTTAGATGCTTGACGTTAGTTTTGGGGAAAGGTCCTTGCTGCTGTGATAGACAGCAAACTGGAACTCAACATTATTTTGGAATTTCATCATCATTCCATTCTAATGGGCTTCCACTAAATGAGGACCATCCCTCATTCACTGGACAGGTCAACAAGAAGTTGAGTTTGTAGATATCAAATCAACCTGCTCACACATTATTACACTCCTCTGGACCCTGTGGGAGTTGAACCTGGGTCTCCCAGGCCATGGATGAAGTACTGGAAAATAGGATTAGAATAGTTACTTGGCTGTTTTTGACCAGCGCAGAGTCAGCGGGTCAAAAGGCCTTTACCTGTGCTGTAGGCCTCTCTGACTGACTCCTGACTCAGAGGTAGGGATGCTACTAGTGCGTTATAAGAGCCCAAGATATTTTCCAAGTAACCTGTTCAAAGATGTTATTGCACAACACTGGAGCAGATGGGACTTGAAACCCAGTTTTGTCCCTCAGAGATATGGATATTACACATAAGGAGCCCTAAACCTGTGCTAGTTGTTGTGCTTTGAAATATTTGATCTTTGATCAATCAAAAATCAATTAATCAGTCACTTGGTTACCACCACAGTGCTACACAAATGGGCTTTTATTAAAAATTCACTGGGCCAGCATTTATTGCTCATCCCTAGTTGCCCTTGGAAAGGTGGTGGTGAGCTGCCTTTTTGAACCACTGCATTGCACATGCTGTAGGAAGACCCACAATGCCCTTAAGGAGGGAATTCCAGGATTTTGATCCAGTGACAGTGAAAGGATGACAACTTATTTCCAAGTCAGGATGCTGAGTGGCTTGGAGAAGAAGTTGCAGGAGGTGATATTCCCATGTATCCGCTGTCCTTGTCCTTCTAGTTGGAAATGATCATGGGTTTGGAACATGCTGAGGAGTTTAGGTGAATTCCTGCAATGCCTCTTGTAGATAGTACACACTGCTACTGCTGAGCATCGATGGTGGAGGGAGTGGATGCTTGTAAATGTGGTGCCAATCAAGATGGCTGCTTTGTCCTGGATGGTGTTGAGCTTCTTTAGCGTAGTTGGAGCTGCATCCATCCAGGCAAGTGGGGAGTATTCCATCACACTGTGCCACTGTGCTCTGGCGTTTTCTATAAAACAAGATTGACAGCAGTTCAACGGCTGTGACAGGCAGTGTGGGATGCACAGAAGTCATGAAGGGACACAGGTCTGTATCGATACAAGGTCTGCAAGTGAGGTTATCCTTTTTGGTTTGAAGAATAAAAAGGCCACTCATTACCTCCATAGAGAGTAACTTCAAAATGCTTCAGTCCAGAGGGATGAGCTTGTGCATGAATCACACAAATTTAATATACAGGCACAGCAGGGAATAAAAAGGGCAAATGGAGTTTTTACATTTAAAGCTAAAGAAATGCAGTGCATAAGTAGGGAAATGTTATTACAACTCTACCAGTCTTGGTGAAACTACATCTGGAGTACTGCGTTTCGCTTTGGTCCCATGACTTCAGAAGTGATGTCATTATATCAGAGGTGATTCAGACAAGACTCGCCAGATTAATTCTGGAGATGATAGTGCTTGTCTTAAGAAAAGAAATTGAGCAGTTTTGGTCTATACTCTCTCGAGAATAGAAGAATGAAAGGAGATCTAATTGAGACATTTCGGATATTAGAAGGGATTAACAAAGTAAAAGTTGAGAGGATGTTCCCTCCTGTGGGGCAATCTAGAACGAGAGGCTATAGTTTTAGGAGTAACAGAGATGAGGGGAAATTAGTTCTCTTAAAGGATCGGTAAATTGTGGAATTCACAATCCCAGAGTGCAGGAATGCTGGGATGTTGAGTAAATTTATGAAGGAGGTGGACAGATTTTTAAATAATAATGCATTGAAGGGTTGTGGAGAGTGGGCAGGAAGGTGGAGTTGAGGCCAAGGTGAGATCAGCCCTGATTGTATTAAATAGCACAATAGGTTTGAGGGGCTGAAATTATCTCTTTCTGCTCCTAGTCCTTACAGATTAAAACTCCTGACTGTGAGTGAAACTGGCGATGGCTTTCAAAATGAAATTCAGCAAGAGCAACAGGGCACAGGTTAAACCCCTGTGCTGGCTGCTCCCTGGGAATGCTCCTGAGACATTGCAGTTGACCCCAAGGGGAAAAACATCAATCTTATCGAGGTCCTACCTCCTGTGAAAGATGAGTTGTGTTGAATCTACACTGTCTTGTTGGATAAGCAGCAGTCAACATACACACAGCAAACACATAGCAACAGCAGAAAGACCAAACTAATCTTAGCGATATTATTGAAGTGATTAACATTGGCCAGGAACACCAGGCAGTGTTTTCAGAGTAGTGTCTGTGGGATATTGACTTGAGTGGGATCTTGTTTTAGCATTGCTCCCACTTGGGTTTTGGTTAGCTCAGCTGATTGGACAACTGGTTTGCAATACAGAGTAACACCAACAGTATGAGTTCAATTCCTGCACTGGGTGAGGTTACCTTCTCAATCTCCATCTCTCTGCCTGAGGTGTGGTGACCCTCAGGTTAAACCACCACTAGTCTCTAATGAGAGATCAGCCTATGCTCTAGGAGGATCTAACATTCCATGCATTCACACTATTGCCCTTTCCCAATAACTCTTGATTCCCCAACTGATCAAGAATCTATCTATCTCAGCCTTAACTCTACAGAAGGGCTCTGCCCCCACAGCTCTCTGCAGCACTGAGTTTCAAAGACCCACAACCCTGGGAGAGAAGAAATTCCTCCTCTTCTCTGTCTTAAGTTGACATCCCTTTACTCGGAGACTATGTCCTCTGGTCCTTGACTCTCCCAGAAGGGAAACATCCTCTCAGCATTTACCCTGTCAACTGCTGTAGGTATTAGATATGTTTCAATGAGAGATCACCTCTCTGTAACAGCTCAGAAAGCCCACTTGGAAAGGAACACCATGTTTATTGGTGAAAACAGAACCAATACTCGTGGTGTATGTGGGCTACTTCCAGACCAGGGACAGATAGTTCTGTATCACATCCCTGGGCCTGCTTTTTTTCATATACAATACCCAGAAGTGCTACCACACACAACTGAGCTTTCTTTTCACATCACCAAATCATCCTTGTTTTTTCTTGTTTTTTTAACTATGAACCATCACCACCACCAATAAATCACCCATGTAGCCGATTGGATATTTAGACACAAATCCATTAAGGGAAAAGAAATATTATTGCCCACCTATGGAGTCAGTGGGATTGAATCGGGGTCCTCTGGCTCAGAGGTACATTCCATGTGCACCACAACAGGCCCCCTGGGTCTGTTATTTTTCTTCATTAACTGTCAACAGTAATCCCTCGAGTAGCCAATTCAAGCAGCGCCCATTATGGGCAATGCAAACTATGAAAAGTAAAGGGGAGGTGGGGAGAGAGGGAAGGAACTAAATCAAATGGAGGGTGGTACGGGTTGGGAGGGGATAGATATTGTATCTCCCACAGCACTCACCTCTCTCTAATGGCATAGAGAGCATTGATCTTTATTTTGTACCCAGCACTGTTATCACACACAATCACCGTGACAGTCCCACCATCACAATCACCGTGACTCATTTTGTTATCTATTTGTTTTCCTTTTTAACCACCACCTGTAAAACGCCAAATTAAATATTATATGCCAAGCCCGTTAAAGCTAAAGCCTGGGTCTGCATTACAGATACTTTCTAATTCACCTGTTATACAGATGTTATGACACATTGCTGGGACTGGTAATATTGGCCTCTTGTTTGAGAGGTAGGGACATTACCACCATACAGCAAGCAGTCGCCTGGGTCTGCTTTATTTTCTTTTCCAAACAAACTGTTCAGAGATGTTATGTCACAACAAGGGAGCAGATGGGATTTGAACCCAGGCCTCCTGGTTCAGGGTAGAGACACTATCACTGCACCACAATAGCTCCTCCCTCAGTCTTCTTTAACATATTTTTCTATGTTCAAAGATCGTACTATGCACCCTCTGGTGCAGGTGGGAATTGAACCTGGGCCTCTCGGTTCAGGGGTAGGGACACTACCTCTCTCAACTGATAAGTTCCAGCTAGGCAGGCCTCTTACCAAGGGAGCTCCCACTCAATGAGCTACACAGGGTGATCAGTTTGTGGCGCTCTATAGGTCTTATAGGGGTTATCACATTCTCATTCCTGTAAACTCCAGGGAATGGAGTCCCATGAGACAATCCCTCTGGACCAGGCATCATCCTAGTGAACTTGCGCTGAACTAGCTCCAATGAAATAATGTCTTCCTTCAAACAAGGGGACCTATGTAGAGATTGTAATAAGGTCAGAGTCGGGAGTGTTGCACTGGAAAAGCACAGCAGGTCAGGCAGCATCCGAGGAGCAGGAAAATCAACATTTCAGGCATAAGACCTTTAAAGGTCTTAGGCCCAAAACGTCGATTTTCCTACTCCTCGGATGCTGCCTGACTGGCTGTGCTTTCCAAGCACCACACTCTTGACTCTGATCTCGAGCATCTTCAGTCCTTACTTTCTCCCATTGTAATAAGCTTAGCCAGGTAGGTGTCCCTGATTGGGGCTGTTAACCAGGTCCAATCAGGGAGCCCTAGCTGAGAGATATAAACAGGAGTGTCAGAGACTCCTTTCACTCTGAAAGCTGTCTCTGAGGAAGCTGGAGCAGTGTCAAGGACTGTCCACATGTAAAGAAAGGGTAACTTGGTGATGGTGTTCCATCGGTGAAGCAATTAGGTTCATGATGTTTAACAAAAGAAAGAAAGAAGCCCAGAAACCTTGAGGGACACAGGATTGAAGGAGATTACACAGACATGGAAGGGTTTGAAAATTATGCTAAGACCTTTAAAATTGTGGGGTTGCTTGAGAGAACAGGAACAGAGTGATCATGTGAGTTGACCGGACCAATGATCCAGAGTCAACAGTACAAATCCCACCACACCAGCTGGGAATTTATATGGAATTAATGAAATAAAACTGGAACGTAAACACGTTTCACTAACAGGTGGGTTGTCAAAATAGTTGATGAATGTCTTTTTGGGAAGGAAATGTGTCATCATTACCTATATGTGATTCCAGACTCTTAATTGCCTTCATAAAAGCCTGGCATTGCCATTCAGTTGTCAAGGGAAACTGTCAAGATGGGCGATTAAATTCCTTGTCAGAGCTTCCCAAATCCCATGAATGAATGCAAATAGACACTGTCCAGTGTAGGCCATTGAGCCATAGGGCTGGGTGAATGGAACTGGGCATGAGTTTGGATATTGGTAGAATTTCTGGGTGACTATAAGGCTATGGAGGGGACAATGTGACTGTGTTGGAATAGTCAGGTCAACCTGTAACAAAGGGACGGGTAGAGGCAGGAACAGAATCAGAGGTTGTTAGAGATTTGGAAAGAGCTCTTGATGATGGTATGGATATGAAACGAGATGCTTATCCAAGGGCCATACAGAACTACCTCTTCCAAAATTGTCTCCAGTAATTGAAGACCAATCCCTGGGACACTGCTATGATAATAACACAGCAACAAAAAACAGATTCTCTTCAAAATTAGCTTTCGAAACATTTGCGTGTTGGTCATAAAAATATGGGACGTGGGGGAAAAGAGCTAATTGTTTGACTAACAGTCAGAACTAATGATTCAAGGGATAATGAGAAATTTGGACGCTTTCTAATGGCTGCAGGAAGCTGGAGAACAGGACTGAATCTTTGAGCTTTAGAAGAATGAGAGATCGAGATCTTCTGAATATGCAAAATCTTTGGATGGCTTGACAGATTAGATGCTGATGGGTTGTTTCTCCTTGGCCAGAGAGACTAGAAAGAAAAGGCGCTGTTTTAGGATTAGGGGTTCTATCATTCAGGATAGGGATAAGGCAAATATTTCTTCACTCAGAGGGTTGTGCATTGTTCAAATTCTTTACCCCAGAGAGATCAGCTACTCTGGCATTGAGTATGATTGAGACTGAGGTAAACAGGGTATGGACATCAAGGGAACTAATGATGGCACGGTGGCTCAGTGGTTAGCACTGCTGCCTCACAGCACTGGGTGTAATGGACCAGGCCAGACCTCCTCAAAACATTTCAAGAAGGTAGCCCTGACCCTAAATATTCTCATTGTTTTAAGCAGGTGTAAAGTGGATATTCCAGGAGTGATGCAGCTGGTCAAAACCCCTCGGTTTTAAACAAAACAGAATTCATTTACAGAGTACCGAATCAAGCACAAATAAAAGAGATCAGAATACAGAATAACTTAACCTCTCTGAAAACCCAGCTGACACTTCCAGTTTAACGATACTCTTTCAAATTCCAGCAACAGTCCCCATAAATAACCCTTGGCAAAAAAGGTAAAACCAAGCACAGGGTCTTACAGGAGAGAGAAAGATGGCAGAGAGATTCAGCATGGAACACCTTCTTCTATGTAGCTGTTTTTAGATTAGATTAGATTAGATTACTTACAGTGTGGAAACAGGCCCTTCGGCCCAACAAGTCCACACCGACCCGCCGAAGCGCACCCACCCAGACCCATTCCCCTACATTTACCCCTGCACCTAACACTACAGGCAATTTAGCGTGGCCAATTCACCTAACCTGCACATTTTTGGAGTGTGGGAGGAAACCGGAACAAACCCACGCAGACACGGGGAGAATGTGCAAACTCCACACAGTCGGTGAACCCGGGTCTCTGGCGCTATGAGGCACTGTGCCACCGTGCCGCCCGTTTCTTTGGGTCCAGCAGCTTTAAAAGTGACTGCTTGCTAAAACCAAACCAAACCTAAACCAGAGAAAGCTGAGCTGGGAGAATTGGCCACTCCCCTTTCATTGTACAAATGTTTGTTCAAAAACTTAAAAGTGTCTTCAAGTAGATAATCCCAGACATTTCAGAATCTATGTGTTTCCGACCCCTCTGATAAAAAAAAACAAGGACAACCTAACCTTGTTAAAGGAGCAGCATCATCACACAAGGACCAGACTTCGATTCTACCCTCAGGCAACTGCCTGTGGGAAGTTTGTACATTCACCCTGTGTCTGCGTGGGCTTCCTCCTACTGTCCACAGATATGCAGGTTAGATGGGTTGCCCCACTGTATCCAGGGATCTGCAAGCTAGGTAGGTTAACCATAGTAAAAATGCAGGGTTATAGTGAAAGGTGATTGGGTCTGCCTGGGATGCTGTTTGGAGGGTTGGTGCAGACTTGATGGACTGAATGGCCTACTTCCACAGTGTAGGGATTCTCTGAAAGTCCAAAGATTTGCAGGTTAGATTGATTGGCCATGGAAAATGCAACGTTATAAGGATAGGGTAGGGATGTGGCTCTGGATGGAATACCTTTTGGAGGGTCGGTGTGGATCCTTAGGGCTGAATGGCCTGCTTCCACATTGTAGGGATTCCATGATCCTGAGGAATATGTCGAGTATGAAGATGTCTTGAGGTAAAAGATCAGCTACAACCTTGCTAAATAGTGAAACAGGATTGAGAAGCCGAAAACTATGCTCCTGCTCTCATTCTGATTATCTTTTGATCAGCGTGGTTAAAATCTATTCTGCAGCTCCCTGTAGGAAGCAACCAACCTTCTCATTATTAATTGGATCAGTCCCGACTGTCAGTCAAGCAGTCTTTCTTTACCCCAAGTCTGATATTTTTATAACTAAAGCACAAACATGTTCAAAGCAAATTCTGAAGATAATCTATTTTTTATTTATCATATAAGTATCATAGTAGTGACAAGAAAGTTCATCGTCAATTAGTGGGTCTCCAGGTCAATCGGGAAGATTAGCTTCATTTGCCCATCATGTATCCTAGATGAGGGAAAGGGGGAAAGGCAGGGTACTTACAGACAGCGGGTCACCTAATGACACCTCCAGCAACATTGAATCATAGATTCCCTACTGTGGGGAAGGAGGACGATTCGTCCATCAAGTCCACACTGATCCTCTGAAGAGCGTCCCACCCAGATCCACGCCATCCCCATAACCCTGCATTTCCCATAGCTTATCTACCTCACCAATACATCCCTGGCCCATTGTAATTGCAGGGGAGTTAGCAGAAAAGGCCTTTGATAAAGGACCAACCTGGAAAACAATCTGTAAACTCACCACATTTGTGCTTCCTGCAGCTTAACAACAACCCATCCCCCACACAAGGAAAGACTAGGTGATGATTTCTCTCCCTCCCCCAGGAAATTGCAATCAATTGCAGCATTCTACCTGGCATTCGTTTGCCAACTAACTGAGCATTGTTTGGGGGCTTGAAGGCATATTGCACTCACGGGCAAGTTGATGGCCCAGTTGCATTATTGCTGGACTGTTAATCCAGGGGCCCTGGGACCTGGGTTCGAATCACACTACAGCAGATGGTGGAATGTGAATTCAATAAAAATTTGGAATCAAGAGGCTAATGGTGACGATGAATCCATTGCCAATTGTGAAAAAGAAAACCCATTAAGTTCACTAATGTCCTTTAGGGAAGGAAACTGCCATCCTTACCCAGTTTGGCCTACATGTGACTGGAGACCCACAGCAATGGGGTTGTCTCTTAGCTGCCCTTTGGGATGAACAATAAATGTTGGCCTAGCTAGAGATGACCACATCGCGTGAATGATTTTTTCAAAAAGCACACAATTTAGTTAAAGTCCATTCAGCCCAAATGGGCCATGGTACTCCACATGTGCATCCTCCATATGGTACTCTATTCCATTATCTCATCAGTATTCATGGTGGCTCAGTGGTTAGCACTACTGCTTCACAGCACCAGGGACCTGGGTTTGATTCCAGTCTCAGGTGACTGACTGCGTGGAGTTTGCACATTCTCGCCACGTCTGCATGGGTTTCCTCCCACAGTCCAAAGATGTGTAGGTTAGGTGGATTTGTTATACCAAATTGCCTATAGTATTTCGGGATGTGTTGGTTAAGTGCATTAGTCAGGGGTAAATGTAGAGCAGTAGGGAAGGGGGGTGGATAACTCTTTGGAGGGTTGGTGATGAGTTGGGTCAAAGGGCTTGTTTCCACACTGTAGGGATTCTATGATTCTTGTTAAAGTGTATGTTGCCATAGCAATGTGGACTCCCTCAGTGATATGCAACGCTGCACAGCCAACATTTGAAATGCATGGCTTCTAATTTAGGACTCCCCCTCAACTTAAGGGAAAGTTTTATGTACCTATGTTATATACCTACAGGCTGACCTACATATTCGTGGGTCTGGTTTCTGTGGTTTCAGTTACCTGCGGTTTACCGCAGCCCGAACATATTACAGGGAATGTTCCAGAACCAGGGACCGAGGGCTGCCGGGAAGGTAAGTTTCCCATGGAAATGAATGGCTTCGCGACTATCCGTGGTTTTGGGTTTCCCCGGTAGGTCTTGGAACGTATTCCCCTTGAGTACGGGGTGGGGGGGATCTACTGTATGTCTAGATCAGAGTGATGCTGAAAAAGCACAGCAGGTCAGGCAGCATCCGAAGAGCAGGAAAACCGACATTTCGGGCAAAAGCCCTTCATCAGGAATAGGGATATACCGTATTCCTAGTTGAATCTTTTCAATGGGACCTTTAAAAACTCGCATTCATATTGCTGCTTTGGACTTTTCAACGTGTTTTACAGGCAGTTAAGTATTTTTGCCATTGTTATAATGTGAGAAACAGTGGCCTTTCTTTCCACAAACAGCACGTAATAATGGCCAGAATCTGTTTCTTCAATCAGACCGGATTGAGGACTAAGTATTGACTAAGAGCCCCAGGCATAACTCAAATAAAATCAAAATGTTGGAAATCTCAATTAAAAATCAAATCCAGCAGGTCAGGCAGCATCTGTGGAGAGAGAAAGCTAAGTTAATAGTTTGAGTCCAGTGTAACACATCTTCAGCGGTCTGCCATTCCAGACTCAAAACGTTGACTCTGCGTCGTTGAATGTTTTTAAGGCAAAGATTTTTGAACAGTGAAGGAATTAGGGGTTGTAGTGACAGGAGTGTCAGTGGAACTGATTGCATGAAAAGACCAGCCATGATTTTATTGATTGCTGGATCAGATCACTCCTGCTCCTACTTCTTCTGTTTTCTCTCTCTCTCTTTCTCTGCACATATGCTGCTAGATCTGCTGAGTTTCTCCAGCACTTTCAGGCTTTATACCAGTGATAACTCCCCTGCCCTGCTTTGAAGTGTTTCCTTTGGACTTGTCCATGTACCGGGCCAGGGCACTGGGGCCTCGGTTTGCAGTGTCATCTGGAATATGGCGCCTCTGACAGTGCAGCACTCCCTCTGTCCTGCACTGGAGCATCAGCCTTGAGCGCACAGATCATGGTTTTAATACAGAACTCTCTGGTGCTTGCCCTTGGAAATAAACCGAAGAAAACAGCAGAATATCAGTTGCGGAAGGGTTAATTTATTAACACCCAGTGGGTACGAATTCACAATCTTATGTTCTCCTTTCCCTGATTACTGACCCCACGGATATTCTGGGAAGACAGGGTAACTGTCCTTGGGCATTTTGTGGGCACTGATTGGTTCACAGATATTTAATTTTTCATATTATTCAATCCAAGCTCTTATGTAAGGTTGATCAGACAATCACTGCTATTCTGCTGCTTCCTAACATCACCCCTGTCTGGCTTTTCAGACAGTAGGATGTGATCTGAATTCCTAATGCCACATAGGACGTGAACTGCTGGCAGTGAGCAATGGCTGCAGTTCCTCAGCAACGTGATGTTAACTAATTAATTATCACATCATATCTCCAGCACGATCCATCGTTTCCTCTCAGGCTCACTCCTCATCTTGTAACCTGTGATCGATGATTTTTTTGTTTGGAATGTCCTTTACAAAGTACATGGTTATTTTCCCCCCAAGAAATGGTGGTGATTTTATTTTGAAAGCAACTTTATCGAAATGCAGGGCTAAGGAACCAAGACCATATGTTGTTAAAGTGCTTGAAGCCTTCACATCATGTTCCTTTGCCTGATATTTTAATGCAGGTATCCCCACACCGAGTGTGTTAACACAGCTGATAATAACAGCCAACAAAGCAAATTGATGTCATGCATCCTTATGAACAGAGGTAGACAATTCACTTCAATAGACCGATACATCCTTAAAATAATGTATGGCTGTAGGTATAGACATTTCACAGAGCAGACTCATGTTTCTTCTTCAGAGATTGAAGAATTAGAAATGATCTGGTTGCTCCCTCTCTCACAGACATTTCGTTTCTGATTGTGGCATCCCATAATCTTTGATTCTGCTCCTGTCTCAGATCCAATTCCCTGGTGTTTGAGCGGATTGCAATCACGTGCTCGCTACCTCCCCCCTTCCTCACAGGAGAAAAGTAGAGACAATCTGATAAGGGATGGTGCACCACATCTGTGATTAAAAAAAACGCAGGTTGCTAAATTGAAGAATAATAGGTTCACCTCAGTTTCCCAGCTCCGAGCAGGTTATTTTTTGGCCATTTTGTTAATTAAGTGGATGTGTTGTATATAAAACATGGCATATTTTAACATAAGAAATGCATTTCCACAGCCTTATACATTTCACGTGAAGAACTCAAATTGCAGCTAATGAAACCGGGAAGCTAGGATGGGTACTGGGTTGCTATGGAGAGTGCTTCTTCGATGGGTTGGGATGAGCATGGTTGCTATGCAGAGCCCTGTTAGATGGGATAGCCTGGGCATATGGTTGCAAAGGTATTGTCTGATGGGTCAGGATGAACACTGGGTTGCTAAACAATACGATGCATGGGGTTTGGATGAACACTAGGTTGCTATGCAGAGCTCTTGTACGATGAGCTAGGGATGAGCACGGTTGCTATGCAGAGGCCTTGTATTAAGGCTGAGATTTGTTTGGGATTTGTGAAGGGATTATTGCAAAGGAATATCTTATGATGGGCTGGGATAAAGACAGGGCTCTTGGAAATGGAACATTGTGTGATGAGAATTAGGGATAAGCAATATTGTAAAAGGTCATTGTGGAATGCACTCACAATTTTGGCAAGAGGCAATGTTAGCAGAAATATGGTCTCATTTGGGGGTTGGGTAACAGTTACTAGGGAGAGAGACAAAATCAATAGTGAGGAAATGGGCTTGTACTGGTGATCAAAAACAATGGCTTGAATCTTCTCAAGAGGCATTTGGGGATCCTCATCCATGGATCACAAAACACTAGCATCCGAGTTCAATGGGTAATAGGGAAGGCAAATGAGCGTTGGTCTTTATTTTATTAGGAATGCAGTACAAACATAGGGAGGTTTTGCTAAAACTATTGAAGTTACTAGCCAGACCAGAGCTGGAATGCAGTGAATTCTTTTGGACCCATTATCTAAGCAAGAAGCAATGGCCTAGTGCTGTTATTGCTGGACTGTTAATCCAGAGACCCGGATAACGTTCTGGGAACTCAAGTTTGAATCCTGCTGTGGCAGGTGATGGAATTTGAATCTAATAAATATCAGGAATTAAGAATCGAATGATGACCATGAATCCATTTCCAATTGCTGGAAAAACCCAGTTCATCAGTATCCTTTAGGGGAGAAAACTGCCATCATTACCTGTTCTGGCCTACATGTGACTCCCTAACCACAGCAATGTGGTTGACTTTTAACTGCTCTCTAGGCAAGTAGGGATGGGCAATAAATGCTGCCCAGCCAGTGACGCCCTCATCCTGTGTGTGAATAAAGAAATAAAAATATACTGGAATTGAAGACAGCTCATGAGGCTGATCCCGGGTATGGAGGGACTATCATATGAAGAGAGGTTGAGCAGATTAGCGGATTTAGAAAAATAACAGGCAATCTTATTGAAACATACAAGCTTCTTAGAGGACTTGACAGAATGGCCATGGAGAGATTGTTCCTCTTTGTGGGAACTAGAGGGCATCACCTCAGAGTAAGGGGTCACACATTTAACACAGTGAGGAGGAGGAATTTCTTCTTTCGGGGTGGGTGCGAATCTGTGGAATTCCTGTCAAGGCTGGGTCGTTAAATGGAGTCAAAACCGAACCAGACAGATTTTTAATCAGTATGATAATGTAGAGTTAAAGGGAAAAGGCAGGAAAGTAGAGTTGAGGAATGTCAGGTAAGCCATGATCTCAATGAATGGTGGAGCAGACTCAATGGGCTGAATGGCCTTCTTTTGTTCCTCCACCTAATGGTCTTACATTCCAACAGAAGATAGTTCTGCCCATCTACTTCTGGATGTCAGACAAGTAGCCAGACAATGTGGAGACACTGGACACGTTGAGGAAGGTGGTGGTGAGGTAAAGATTGCCATTGTCAGCAATATTCCCCTGAAATACTTTTGCTGTCATGTAGACCTCTGAGGTCCATATGCGAGGAATGACACTGGCATACCAACTGGCACGCACAGAATTTCACAGTGGCTTAGAGGGAACGTCAGTGGTCAGTGTACTTTACTGTAACCGACTGTGCGTTTTCAGATGAGTTTACCAAGGGGCAACATGCAGATGAGAAATAGGAGGGGCTCATGGATAAACCTGTGGAGGATCCCAGAGGTGACGGCACAATCAAGAAGAGAACACATTGTAAGTGATTCTCTGGTTAAGATGAGAGAGATAAGAATGGAACTGATGAGAGCAGTCACCTGATGGCCCAATGGTTAACACTGCTGCCTCACAGTGCCAGGGACCTCAGTGCGATTCCACCCTCAGCCAACTGTCTGTGTGGAGTTTGCACATTCTCCCCGTGTCTGCGTGGGTTTCCTCTGGGTGCTCTGGTTTCCTCCCACAGTCCAAAGATGTGCAGGTTAGGTGGATTGGCCATGCTAAATTGCCAATTGTGTCCAGGGTTGTGCAGGTTAGCTAGATTAGCCTGAGAAATGCAGGGTTATAGGGAGAGAATGGGGGATGAATCTGGTACAGATGCTCTTCAGACAGTCGGTGTGGACTCGATGGGCTGAATGGCCTGCTTCCACACTGTAGGCATTCTATAAAATTCTACGAGGGCCTCCACTTCTTGAAAGTTAATCAAGAGAGATGTGAACTTTGCACAGGGTAGATAGACAAATTAATGTCAAAAATAAATCCATCTTCTTCATATCACACAGTGCTCCCTAACTGAGAGAAGAAGCTGTAACAGTTTCCTTCTCATGCCAACCATTGAATGCACTAATTACAGGATCTCGACCACAGTTAGCTGTTATTGCATATTAAAGTCATAGAAAGAAGCCATTCAGCCCATCGGGTCCACGCCAGCTTTCTTCAATACCAACTCTGCTGGTCCCCCTTTGCCCCACCCAAGCCATTTATTTTTCTGTTTTGAACTTTAAGTTTCCTTTTGAAAACCACGACTGAATCTGCCTCCATCACCGTCTCAGGACAGCCCATTCCAGATCCGAACCACTTGCTGTGCAAAAAGCTTTTCCTCACTCTTGTGGATCCCCTCCGGGTGCTCTGGTTCCCTCCCACAGTCCAAAAATGTGCAGATTAGGTGGAGTGGCCATGTTCAATTGCCCATAGTGTCCAGGGATGCGCAGGATGGGTGGGTGAGCCATGGGAAATGCAGGAAAGGGTAGGGGGGTGGATCTGGGTGAGATGATTTCCAGAGGGTTGGTGTTGACTCGATGGGCTGAATGGCCTCTTCTAAATTGTATTGAATTGGGACTCTTCCACAGTCTCATGCAGCTGGACAATAATGGGGAGAGGATGGTAGACAAAGGCTGTGGTCAGGCCGTTATGGAGGAAGAGCTTAGCTATATCATGGTCACATAAATTGGCATCTGTGACCGATAAGTCTACAATCAGGGCAAAGGCTGAGATGGAAACCTGATGGGAGAAGTTCAGAGATCCAGCAAAGGTGGGTAAGGATTTAGGAGGAGGCAGTAAATTTGAGGAGGAAAGGGGTGTTGGAGATGGTGTGCTAGCTCTCAAGGGTGAGGGGTTCCAAAGTTAGGAATATTTTTCAGGACAGATGTGGTCACAATAGATTTGAAGAAGAGAGAGGGGCCTGAGGAAAGAGAACTGTCAACTTTCATGGGAGTCAGGATGGGCAGTTCTCTTGTCATTCATAGAATCCCTACAGTATGAGAGCAGGACAATCAGCCCATTAAGACAATACTGACTCTCCAAGGAGTATCACGCCCAGAACCAACCCAGTACCCTATCCCTGTAACCCTGCATTTCCTGTGGCTAATCCACCTAACGTGCATACCCCTGGACACTATGGGCAATTTAGCACAGCCGATCCACTTAACCTGCACATCCTGAGACTGTGGGATGAAACTAGAGCACCCAGAGGAAACCCACACAGATACGGGGAGAACATGCAAACTCCACACAGACAGTCGCCCGAGGATGGGATTGAACCGGAGTGCCTGGCACTATGAGGCAGCAATGCTAACTACTGCACCACTCCTTGCTTTATTGGGAATTGGATTGAGAGAGGAAGTGGTGACAAGGACAAGGTGTTGTCAGAAAGGGTACAAGAGGAATAGGAGACAAACTAGATAAAGACATGAATCCAGAGCTAGTGTGGCCAAGAGCTTGGCACGAAGCTTGGCCCTTGTTTGGACAAGGGAAGGTGCCGGGGGCAATTGATCAGATCATCTCAGACTTGACCGCCTGGAAATCTATCAGCTCTTCCCTCTTGGATGCTTTGTTGATATGTGGGAGGTCTGGCTCAGTTGATAATAAAATTGCCTCCATGTCACAAGGGTCCAGTTTGCTGTCACTCCAGGACCGAGGAATAACTATCAAGCTGCTTTCACAGCTCAGTACTGAGGGGATAAGGTATTAGCTCTTTGAATGGGATGTTACTTGTTCCCTCAAAATGCAAGTTAAATGTACAATGCAAAAATATTGCAGATGTTAGAAACCAGAAAAATGGGACGTAACAGATACCAAAGTGCTTTTTTGAAGAAGGTCAGGGAACCCGGCCAATGTTTAACCCAAACATCACTGATGACCTAGTTATTATCATGTGGCAGTTTGTATGATCCTGCTCTGTACAAATTGGACAACAGTAACTAAGTATTTTATTATTTGAGATGTTTGTGGTCATGGAAATCCTCCACTTCTTTCTGAGGTGTAGGGGCAGGGGAGCAGGTTTGAAGAGTACAGAAAATGTATCCGGAGTTTATATTGCAGAACTATTCTGGAAAAGTGTGCGGTTTTCACAGATGAGAGCAGGACCCTATTATAGTGACTAACGTGATCTAGTGGTGAATAGCTAAAGGGATTGATAGCCAGCACTGTTCAAGACTAAGGTTTGGTAGCTTCTAATTTCTGTCTTGAGGGGGGTAACCGAGAGGCTGAAATGTTCCTGGTTGAAATTCAAGAGTTTGGGGCCTCGGACCGAACACGACCATCGAATTTGGAATGACGGAATGGCTGGACAAGGAAGAGGTTAAAACTGGATGACCCCAGGAAGAGTTCATATATCTGGACCATGCTACAGAGAAAGGGTAGGGGGTGGGTGGAGGTATCAAGGTCAAAGTGGGATTGGAAAATAAGATTGTGAATTTTAAAATTGAGGCTTTATCAGGCTGGGAGTGGGCTTTTCAGAACCAAAGCCTTTTGGGTAATGCACTGGGTGGAAACTACCTATAAAACAAGCTGCTTCAGAAAATGATTCCCAACATAATATAGCGTTCAGTCCAAAGCAATTTGAAGAACATTCCTTTTTCAGTCTTATGTAAACACAATTATACACGCTTGTTTCCCCAAGTTAATAATTTAATGAACATCATAAGCTACAGTTGATTTGAAATCGAGTTTATAGTGTCAAGGGTTATTTTCCATCCTCACAAATCAAATCAAATGGGACCACATCTTAAAGACCCCCAATATCCTGGGATTAGTTCGAATATTGCTCAGTTTTGGTTTCTCACTTCCATTTGTTCTTTCCCAAGGCCAGTCCATCTTCTCTCAGCTAATTACCAATGCCAACTGACAGACTGTGTTGAAGGCTTACTTTTGTATGGGATTTGTTTTTAAAACTAAAAGATAAGTCAGATTTCCTGGAACTCTGTCGTCTCAAATCCGAAATGCAGGTAGGGACAGAACAAGGTAGAAGCACTTTATTGTGGCTGCTGCCTGACCCTCTGTCATCTCCAGCATTATTAGTTTTCAGTAGGGACCGAACAGCGTAAGGTGGAGGGATCAGAGTGTGGCTTGACTTCTGATGCTTTCTTGAGTATTGATGAAACTTTGTTGAGAAGCTCCTTCGCTGTGGTCCCCTTGCCACAGACATTGCAATTTTGCCAGGATTACCACTTCTACAGGTGTTGTAGTGCCTGAGTCATGCTGGGATCTGGTGCTGCCATGGCCTGTCTCCAGTGTTGCTGCATTGTTTCTGCATCTGCCTCTGCATCTGCCTGTCCACTCCCTTATGAGAAGCAGCATCTTCCTCTTTGTCTGCATCCAAGGAGATAGCTTGTCCCTCCCTCTCTCCCTCTGCAAATTCCTCCCCCTTCCGCTGAGGGAGGTTGTGCGAGGTGTTGCATTGCATATTGATTCTGGACTCTCTCACTCTACACCAACAGTCCATGCAGCAGACCCTCATCGTTAGGAATAGCCTGCTGTATTTGGATCCCTTTTGGAGGACTGGGCACTTCTTCAGCTGTACTTTGAAGGTTTCATACAGATGTCTTGACCTAGATGTTCTGTGGATACGCACTAGCACCAAGGAACCAACCCTATCGTTGGTTAGGGGTTACAAACTGTTGTGGTGCCCACGGGTTAGAGAGGATCTGTGAATAGTGAGAGATCTCTGCATAGTTCGGACATGTAAGACATTGGAGCAGGAACAATGGCCATTCAGCCCATTGAGTTCTGCTCTGCCATTTACTGAGAACATGGCTGATCTGATATTCCTCAACTCCACCTCTCTGGCTTTTCCCTATACCCTTAATTCCCTGGCTGAATAAAAATCTACCAAATCAACTTTAAATATGCTTAATGACCCAGCCTGTAGAGCCCACTGCAGTAAAGAACTCCACAGAAAAGCCATTCTCTCAGAGAAGAAACTCCTCCTCAGCTCTGTCTTAAATGTACAACCCCTTACTCTGAGATTAGACTCTCTGGTCCTGGACTCTCCCACTAGGGGAACAAGCTTTCAGCATCAACCCTGTCAAGTCCTCTCAGAATCTTGTATGTTTCAATAAGGTCACCTCTCATTTTTCTAAACCCACTCGGCCAAGTGATCTCTCAGCTGTCCCCAATGCCAGGGTATCCTTTTATCCATAATGGAAGCAAAACTGTTCACAGTATTCCCACTGTGGTCTGGCTAGTGCCTGTCAATGTTTCAGTAAAACCTCCTTACCTTTATACTTCATTCCCTTTGAAATAAAAGTAAAATTCCATTGCCTATTATTCACTTGAATACTTGTATTTTTTTAAATTCATGAGCAAGGACTCTCAAACCCCTCTGTTCTGTAACTTTCTGCAGCCTTTCTCCAATTAAATACTATTCTGATATTCTGTTCTTCCTATTAAAGTGCACAATCTCACATTTACTCACATTATTCACTATCCGTCAAATCTTTTCCTCAGTTTCTTAACCTGTCAATATTCTTTTGCTGACTGAATGAACTCCCCAGAGGCCAGCATCCTGACACCAAGTCAACTTTTATTTACGTGTGGACAGTCCTTGACACTGACCCAGTTCCCTCAGAGCCAGCTCGCAGAGTGAACAGAACCCCTGATATTCCTGTTTATATCAGGCAGCCAGGGATCAGATTGGATCAGATTAACAGCCCCAGTCAGGGAGCTCATATTCTATGAGGTCCACCTGACTGACCTTGTTACAATCTCTACACTGATTCTGTGTGCCATCCTCTCACTTGTGTTCCCAGTAGCTTTGTGTCATCTGTAAACATGGCCATTGTACATTCACTATCCTGTCAAACATTCCTCTGAAGGCTTTGCTTGTGGTGATCACAGAGCACCTGCTCATTCAGAGAGTGAAACCTTTTGCTGCTTGTGAACTCTGCTGCCTCATTCCAGGAGCAAGTCTGTTATCGATTGCTTCTTGAATCGGTCGAAATCCAGTGACGGCGGTGAATCGCCCAGTTCTGGCTGCCTGGCTCTCATGACCTGGGTCAATCCTTATCATCCTGTTCCTCTCCAAGATAGGACGCTGGTGACCTCCCTGATGCCTCTATAAGTGGCTGCTTGTAATATTCCATACAGTGGAGCCATGGAGTTCCTCACTGGCAGAGAAGCTCAAAGCTGCAGTGATGTTCAAAGCTCCCCACATTGTATCGCCTCCCATTAGGAGCTGCCGTTTGTGAGTGAGACCATCGCAGGACTTCCTCAGCCTTTTCTGACAGTGCCCCTCCGATACTTATTGGTAGCTTTCCTCTCTGCAGTATGTCTGACTGTGTCCCAATGCTTGATGTTGCCTGGGGCCCTGCTTGCTAGCTCTCTGACCTGTTTGACCCTTTGATGGTGCACTCTCTTACTGATCCAACTCCTGCTTTACCTGGCCCTGGGCTTCCTTCCTGTCAGTTCCCTCTGCAGCCACACCCGAGCATTTACCACCCATCTTTCATTACCCGAGGGCAGCTAAGTGTTAACCGCATTGCTGTGGGTCTGGAGTCACATGTAGGCCAGACCAGGTTGATTTCCTTCCCTAAAGGATGGTAGTGAACCAGATGGTTTTTTTATGACAGTAGATTACATGGTTACATGGTTCCCAACCATTGGGTTGATGATTAGGGAGTCCTTTTATATGGCCAGTTGACTGCACCACAAATCTCACTGACCCAAAATGACAGTATAACAGTCTCGGGGGATTGAGGTCCAGCAGTAAGACATGAGGCATGTCATTTTGCAACTGCACTCAACCACCTTCTAGTCTGCACCTGTCACCGACCAACACCACATTCATTTCATTTGAAGTAGTTATCATTGTACAATGAGAGGTGGCAACCAATTGGAGCACAGCAAGTTCCTACAAGTATGTCCCCCCTCTCTATTTCTGAGTCTTTATTTCTTAAGGTAGATGATGTCAGTTCCAGTTCTTTTTTTCAAGGGAATTAGGTAGGATCTAAATCGATGTGTTTATTGATGGAGTTCTGGTTAGAATGCCATGCCTCTAAGAATTCTTGTGCGTGTCTTTGTTTCGCCTGTCCTAGGATGTGTGTGTTGTCCCAATCAAATGTGATAATAACCAGTAATCCAGTATTGTAGTGTTGATTGAGGTATAAATGCTGTCCAGGGGTCAGGGGAGAACTCCCCTTGGACCCCATTCAAATAGAGAGTGTGGTGTTGGAAAAGCACGCAGGTCAGGCAGCATCTGAGGAGCAGGAGAATCGATGTTTTGGGCATCAGTCCTTCATCAGGGCTTATGTCCGAAACATCGACTCTCCTGCTCCTCGGATGCTGCCTGATCTGCTGTGCTTTTTCAGCACCACACTCTTGACTCTGATCTCCAGCATCGGCAGTCCTCAATTTCCCTATTCAAATAGCACCATTTGACATTTTACAATGACCAAGGAGGGTAGACAGTTCTTCAGGTAAACATTGCGTCCACAAGGATAGGCATCTCTGATAGCACAAGACTCATTTCCCAGTCTCATTCAAGTCTGTGGTGGGCAAAAATAAAAGAAAAGGAGGTCAGGCAGCATTGTTAATGAAAGATGAAATAGGTGCAATTATGAGAAAGAGTATGTAAGTTAGCTCGCTGAGCTGGAAGGTTTGTTTTCAGACGTTTTGTCACCATGACTAGGTAACATCATCAGTGAGAATCTCTGGTGAAGTGCTGGTGGTATGTTCCCCCTCTCTATTACTGGGTCTTGGTTTCTTAAGGTGGGTGATGTCATTTCCAGTTCTTTTTTTCAAAGCAAGGTAGATAGGATCTAAGTCGATATGTTTATTGATGGAGGTCTGGTTAGAATATCATGCCTCTAAGAATTCTTATGCGTGTCTTTGTTTCACCTGTCTTCGGATGTGTGTGTTGTCCCAGTCAAAGTGATGTCCTTCTTTGTCTGTATGTATGATAGTGATAGTGTGTCGTGTCTTTTGGTGGCCAGTTGGTGTTCATGTATCCTAGTGGCAAGTTTCCTGCAGGTTTGTTCGATGTAGTGTTTTTTTTACAGTTCTCGCGTGGTATCTTGTAAATGACATTAGTTTTGCTGTGAGAAAGAGTATTGACTCAGGAAATCTAGAAGTAGAGTGAGTCTGGATGGAATAAAGATACATCATTCAGCAGAGTGGGTTCGATGGGCCAAATGGCCTACATCTGTTCTCTACGTTTCAATGTTTTTGCTGCTCCGATCATTCCCCTGGGTCAGTTCACCCACAGAACATCGATAGCAGCTGGTCAAAGACTTTAAGAGAGCTCTTAAAAATAGATGGTCGCAAATTTAAATTTATAAAAGCTATCAGCTGAATCATATAATCTAGTCCTGGCAGCATAGTCTCGTAATGATCTGCTAATTGTGCTATTCATCTCCAAAGTTTTACACACTAAGAGCCAGTATGTAAATATCAGAATGCAATCTGAGTACAAGAGAATATAATGAAGTAATAAGTTGTGTGTCCGACTCCTATCTGCAGCTTTTCTATTTCGACATTACATTAGACTTTCTTCGGATATTGGTTATTAGACTGGCTGGTGGGGCCCACCTTTGCTAAATCTCTCATGAAACGTGGGCATTGCTGACTGGGCTAGAAATGATTGCCCATCCTTTGTTTCCCTGGAGAAGGTGTGGGTGAGCCTTCTTGAACCGCTGCAGTTCACGTGCTCCAGGTTGACCCATGATGCTGTTAGGGAGAGGACTTCAGGATTTTGATCCAGCGATAGTGAAGGAACAGGGATTTATTTCCAAGTCAGGATGGGCGAGTGGTTTGGAGGGGAACTTCCAGGGGATGGTGTTCCCATATATCTGCTGCCCTTATCCTTCTACATGGAATTGGCCAAAAGTTTAAATTTTCAACTGAACAGCGGAATAAGTCCAAGCTATCAAATCCCGGAGGACAATGGTAACTTAAAACGAAGACTGAAGAGCCCCATTAAAGCCCCATTATCTTGCGTTTGAACAAATTAATAAAGATTATGTTTAGCAAGATGGAATCATGGGACTTTTATAAGATACAAGTCTTTTTTACTTACATTGATTCTCTGAAAACTGGGTTAAAGAATGTAAATGAAATCTTATGTTTGCCATTAAGTAGAGTTCTCCAGATGGCTGCCAATAATCGATATTGACTCTTGTGCTGAAGCGTTGAAGCAGTGCTACACTGCCTGAGGTGCCACTTTTTTTATTCATTCATAGGATGAGGGTGTCACTGGCTAAGCCAGTATTTATTCCCCAGAGGGCACTTAAGAGTCAACCACATTGTGTGGGTCTGGAGTCACATGTAGACCAGACCAGGTAAGGATGGAATTTTCCATTCCTAAAGGGCATTAGTGAACCAGATGGGTTTTTCTGACAATCAACAATAGATTCATAGTCATCACTAGAGTCTTAATTCCAGATTTTGCTTGAATCCAAATTCCAACATCACATGGTGAGATTCTAACCTGGCCCTCAGCACATTCCCTGGGTCTCTGGATTAACAGTCCAGCGATAATACCGTTAGACCATTGCCTCCCAATTGATCCTCTTAAGTGGCTGGCTAAAAGAAAATCCAAAGGAAGTATTTGAATAAGTTCAGGATAAGTGTTCTAATGGGTTAATGTTTATTTGTCAGCTTTTGTTTAGAAACTAAAACATACCCCTGGTAGAGTACCCTAAAACATCACTCATGAAGTACTCATACTAGAGTCCCTGTCTCTTACACTTTCCAAGGAAATAGGGAAATCCTCGGCAATTACAGGCCAGTAAGTCTCACGTCTGTCGTCTGCAAGGTGTTAGAAAGGATTCTGAGGGATAGGATTTATGACCATCTGGAAGAGCATGTCTTGATTAAATGCAGTCAACACAGCTTTGTGAGGGGCAGGTCATGCCTCACAAACCTTATCGAGTTCTTTGAGAATGTGACTAGAAAAT
>NC_057729.1:52916543-52940019 GCF_004010195.1 Chiloscyllium plagiosum
TGTACTGTTCTATGTTCTATGTTCTATGATTGCCTCCAAGACTTCAGAAATTGTAACTTTATCTTCAGCAAGTCAGTGGACAATGTAAAGATGTGCTAAAAATGTTATGTTCTTTTGAATACATTCATTTATAAAGATACACAGTTATCAGAGGTGTGACAAAACGCATGTTTGACTGGGGAGGCATGAGCAGGCATGAGGGAATCTGTGGGAATGCATCCAGTCAATACTGCAGTGGTGAGGCAACTCTTTATTGGATCTTGCTAGCTGTAGCTATGCTCATTACGTTAGCTATTTACAAGAAATGAATGTTATTGGCCCCAGCTGGTGATAAAGTGGCCACCACCTAGTAGGCATTATTTAGTAAGAGTGAACCACACAGTGCAAAAAAAAAATCCCCAATCTGCTGGCTCTTTCATGAGCCAATCCCATTAAGTCCAGACACTTTGCTCTTCTAACCCCCTTCTCACCACACACTCACCCTCGCCAGCCCATCCTTCAAATGTTTCCTTCTTGTGTATTTAAGTAGCACCGTTCGCAATCCCAGTACACACCCTAGTGATTTTCAATCAATTAAGTACTTTTGAAGTGAAGTCATTTGTTATAGCACAGGAAGCCTGGTGTCTAATTTATGTACAGCAAGATCCCATGAACAACAATGGCCAGATAATCTGTTTGAGTGAGGTTGGTGGGGGGGGGGGAAACAGTTTCAGCCTAGACACACCATACAACTCGTCTGCTCTTCTTCGAAATATTACTATGGGATCTTTCATGTCCACCTGAGAAGGTCAGTAGGGGTCTCCATTTGATGTATTATCTTACAGCAAATGTCAGACTCTTGAAAGTCAAAAGTTAATGTTCAATTTGCTTCCAAGGATCTTTCAGGCAGTACATTTCATTTTTTTCAGAATTCAGGTAGTGCTGCTGTCTAATGCCAAAGATGTGCAAATTGCGAAAGATCGCAGACCTCAAAGAGCATGAACTGTTGAAAATGCTGATATTTTTGACAGCTTAATTCCGGGGCAAGGTAATGTGTGAAATGAAGCAGCTGTGCGTTCCTATGGTAACCTGGGCCTGCTATGCCCTGGTTAACTCTTTCAGTATAGAATTATCTTTACAGTTTCTTTCAGATTGTCTTGATTCACTCTATATTAATCAGGTGTTTAATTGCATTCAGGTAGTGGATTGTAATTGTGGGTTCACCTGTGCTGCTATGTAAGAGTGGATGGCTGTTGTTGAGTTTGGAGGCGTGTGTTTGTATTGTGGATCTCCAGAAATAAAGGCATGCATGTGTGTGAATGTGAGGCTCCAGTGTTACCATTTATCACTGGGAATTAACAGGATCTGACATTTTCGCAAGATAAGCATCTGAAACTAGTACCACAAATATTCTTCTAACAGAACTATTCTTCAATTTAATTCACTCCTTTTTCATATAAAAATGCTACCACAGCCTTGGAAGGGTTAAGTTCAATGATTATGCGATACATAACAGGAGAAACCCAATGTGGGTTGATGGTGTGGATTAAATTTTTAAAATGTATTCTCTCATGGGACATGACAAGATGAATATTTATTGCTAACCCTGAATCACCCTCGAGAAGGTATTGGTAAGTCACCTTCTTGAGGCACTGTGGTCATTGTGGTGTCGGTAAGGCCACAATGCAAGCATTTTGGTACAACTGAATGGGTTGCTGGGTCCTTTATTCCTGATGAAGGGCTTTTGCCCGAAACGTCAATTTCGAAGCCCCTTGGATGCTGCCTGAACTGCTGTGCTCTTCCAGCACCACTAATCCAGAATCTGGTTTCCAGCATCTGCAGTCATTGTTTTTACCTCGGAGTTGTCGCTGCCTAAGACCTTTTGGCAATAGTACACTGAGAGACTAGAAATTGGGGAACCTCCTTAGACCATGAATTTAAAAACAATGTACAGGTGTTCCCCTCCCCTCCCCCCCCTCCCCCCCGCAGGGTGATACGTTCCAAGACCTACCGTGGATGCCCAAAACTATGGACAGTAACAAACCTATCAGTTAAATTGGAAACCTACCTCCCGGTGGCCCCCGGAATTATTTCTGGAATATTCCATGAAATATTTTCGGGCCACAGTTAACCACGGATAACTGAAACCAGGAAACTAAATTTGCAGATACAGGGGTGCTACCATACATTGTGAACAACAAGAGTATTGAAATTGTATTGAGGCACCTCAGAGTGGAACGTGGTGCAGGGAGAAATATGTGTTTCTCATGCATTCCCTGTAATTTTAATTTGAAATGCTTAGCCCTCAGGCCAAATGCTTGACATAGATTGTATATTGTAAATATTAAAAGTGTTACACTTGTATTCAGACATGTAAGAGTAGAACATGCTGTATTGAATTCCCTTGACCCTTTTGGAATGTTCTGGAATGTACACATATAAATTTTATGAATAAAGTATGATTTTGTAACCAACAGGATAAAGACAAAAGAGTTTCTTCCCTAAAGGACATTAGTGAACCAGATGGGTTTCTGTGACAAGCAGAATGGATCATATGGTGTGAAAGGACAACACATCCATCACAGGACAAGACAAACAGTGACATGCACAAGAACTCCTAAGGGCATGGCATTCCAACTGGAACTCTTTCAACAAACACATTGACTTGCATCCCATTTACCACTCCTTGAAAAAAAAACAGGAAATGATATCACCATAGAAAATGATGTCACCACAGGAAATGACATCACCAGACTAAGGAATCTCAAATATATAAATAAAAAGCAGGTTACACCAGCAGTGCTTCATTCGGAGGCTCACTGAAGAGTTTACCTAGTACGATGATGAAACGTCTGAAAACAAACCTTCCAGCTCAGCGAGCAAACCTACTTCCAGAACCTCAACCTGAGCTACAACACTTCTCAAAACTCGCTAATCAGTGATAGCTTCATGGTGGCGATGCTGAGATTAGCTTTCAATTCCAGATTTTTAAAAACAAATTAATTGAATCTAAATTACACAGGCTGCCATGGCAGGATTTGAACCCATGTTCTCAGACATTTAGCCTGTGCCTCTGGGATTGTGAGTCCACTGTAGGACCACAACTGCCTGCCCACAATTTAGACCCAGTTGGATATGAGGTTGTTTTACCCCCCAGTCTGGTTTCTAACCAAGTGGGTTGAGAAGAGATGATTCAGCCCCTCGGTCTGCTTCACCATTCATAATGATCTTTGATCTCTCCTGTTTTCATTTCCTGCAATAGCGTCCAAAATTAAACTCAAGCATGCCTCATCACCCTCCCATCTACTGTGTAAAAGGTCTATTCTTGTCAATCTTGCCCGCCTATATTTAGAAAGCTTCCTTTGGTGCTCAGATGGAACACGTCAGAGCAACCTTATGCTGACCTCCTAGCTGGTGTCCCATTCAATGTTAGATCTGATGCTTGCTTTCTGCACCAATCTGAAGTGACATTACCAGACAAAGAGCAGTTCTCCGAAAGCTTATGATGGACTATAACTTAGTATTGTGTTACTTCTGACGTTGTCCACCCGAGTCCAACATCAACACCTTCACATCATGGCCATCATTAGGTAAAGTTGGTGGTCTCTCACTTCTAAAGTGGAGCTGTTGGATGTCACCGATCTCTCAGTATTATTCAAAGAAGAACATGAGACTAGTCCTGGCAAATTTTTATCCCTCACCTAACATCTTACTACAGTCGTGGGAGTTTGCTATGTCAAAATTGGCTGCTATGTTTCCTATATTACTGCAGCATCTACATTGATGTGGACAGAACATACCAACAAATAGAGATTATTTGACACAATTGTGCTGTATTGGCATTCTTACTGCATACAGACCTTCTACCATCTGCTTTGCTTAATTCTATCTGTACCCCCTTGTGCACATTTTAGCAAAGAAAGGATCCTTTCAAAATGAAGAGACAAAGTTTGAAAGCACTTCATTGGCCTTAAAGCACTCAGTTTATGAGAGCTCCTATGTTATTTTCAAAGTCATTGTAGTGACGACTGTAAAGGGAATGCAAGCTATCTAAGGCCCAGCTATCTTTCCAAGGATCCCATTGATGGAAACGCCAAATAAGTGCTTTCTCTGGAAGTTCTGCCAATTCTCCACCAACCTTACTTTGGGACATTGGGAAAACCAGCACAATTTTGCTGTCATTGAAACTTTGCATCTCCCACCATCCCCCTACACTGCGCATGTCTACTTTGGACTCTTCATCTGGCTCAAGAAGCAAATTGACAATTGATTCACTCAATGGTTGCACAGACTGATGTGGCACAAATGCACCATTCACTATAGAAACACCTTTGTTAACTCTGACACCAGTGGACTCCTGGCTGACTTCCTATCTTCTAGCCTCAATTAAACTGAGACCATCACAGAACCCACTGCTTCCTGTATTGTAACTTGTATCAAAACCCATTCACCCATAACCCTGTCTTCACTGACCATTAACTCATAGGTTAGGATTAGGGTTAGAAATCTCAAACAGAGATTCCTAAAATTCTTATCATTGAATCATAGAAGCCCTGCAGTGCGGAAAGAAGCCATTACCCTTTTCCTTGTACCTGTCTAAGGTCTCTCTCCCCTTTCCCTGTACCCCTCCCCTGATCCTACAATCCTCAAAGATCTCAGCATTTCTCCACTTCTGGCCTCTTGTGATTTTAAACACCATCATTGACAGCCGCCTGGGCCTTCTGTTTTAGAACTCTCTCTAAATGTCTCCACTATCAGCCTTCCTTCAGACCAGGAAGCTTCCTGTGTGTAATGATATTTGAGCCACACTCCTATCTTCTCGATTTCCCTGCAACACATCACTCGCCTAAAGCCAGAGACAATAGTTTGAGAGGTGCCACTACACAATAAACATGGCTGACCAGGAGACGCACCCACGCTTACCATCTGCCGTATCTTATTTTTCTTCATTCACAGGATGTGGGCACTTATTACCAATCACTGATTGCCCTTTAGAAGGTGGTTCACTCGCCTCTTTCTTGAACTTCTGCCACCTGTGTAAAGTCAGTACACCACAGTGCTGTCAGGGAGAGAGTTCGGGGGTTGCGACTCAGCAACACTGAATGAACATTAGTATATTTCCAAGTGAGGGGAGGGGGTGGCTTAGAGGGGACCTTGCTGATGGTGGTGCTCCCCCATATTTGTTGCACTTGCCCTTCTTGATGGGAGTGCACCCTGCTTTGAAAAGTGCTGTTGAACCAGACTTGGTGAGTTACTATAGTCGATGATGCTGTGGGGATATTGGGAGGATTTGCAGGTTGGAATTGGCTGTATTATGAATGCACCCTCTTTGGCCATGAGGTCCTAGAGCTGGATTCAAACAGGAGCTTCTGGCTCTGAGTTAGCATCGTGAATCGGTGCCCCACATAGCGCATTGAGATGTGCAGCACAAAAACAGATCCTTCCTTCCAACTCATCCATGCTGACCAGATAGATGAAATTAATCTAGTCCCATTTGCCAGCACTCGGCCCACATCCCTCCAAACCCTTCCTATACATATACTCATCCAGATGCCTTTTAAATGTTAGAATTGTAACAGGCTCCACCACTTCCTCTGGCAGCTCATTCCATATATGCATCACCCTCTGCATGAGCAGGGTGGCACAGTTGCTCAGTGGTTAGCACTGCTGCCTCACAGAACCATGGTCCCAGGTTTAATCCCAACTTTGGGTGACTGTCTATGTGGAGTTTGCACATTCTCCCTGTGTCTGCGTGAGTCCTCTGGCTGCTCTGGTTTCCTCCTACAGTCTAAAGATGGGCAGGTCAGGTGAATTGGCCATGGGAAATTGCCCATAGTGTTAGGTGCATTAGTCAGAGGGAAATGGGTCTGGGTGGGTTACTCTTCGGAGGGTCGGTGTGGACTTGTTGGGCTGAAGGGCCTGTTCCCACACTGTAGGGAATCTAATCTTAGGTCCCTTTTAAATCTTTCTCCTCTCACTGTAAACCTATGTCCTCTAGTTCTGGACTCCCCCAACGCAGGGAAAAGACCTCATCTATACACTCTTATGATTTTATAAACCTCTATAAGGTCACCCCTCAGCCTCCGATGCTCCAGGGAAAACAGCTAAAGCCTATTCAGCCTCTCCCTATAGCTCAAATCCTTGACCCTGGCAACATCCTTGTAAATCTTTTCTGAATACTTTCAAGTTTCACAACATGACCTCCTGTTCAGCTCCTGTACAACACTAATTAAAGGTTACCACATTGGCATTGCTTGAATGGCTTGGTGTCAATTTACCGTTGATATTGTTGCAAGGAGGTATTTTGAGATGTTTTACTGTAAAGGTGCAGTATAAATGCAAATTGTTGTTGTTACTGTGGAGTACTGCAGATTAATATTAGCCTGGGTGATACAAACAACCCATATACATGAGATGTCTTTGTCACACATTTTAAAGGATTCATTTGGAACATGGTTAATGCCACTTTTTTGCAATAAAGGGCAGAGGAAATGAATGTGTGATTGATATCTCACAAGATGATTTTGACCCAAATGAGATTTTGTTTGGGAGTGAGGTGGAATAGTGCGGATGAAAACAGATCAGGAGGCAAAACATTGAAGGGGTGGTAATGATGTTGTTGCCAGTGCTGGGGACTCTTTAATCTGCCAGCGAGAGACGGGCTGCAGCATTGAAATCTACTTTCTAATAAGATGTGGACCTCCTGGTGAGAAACTTTAATTCTGACCTAAATACACTATGAATTTGTAATAAATGAGAAGTTATTTGTTGCGCCGTCTGACCACATATCTGCTGACCTTATCCATGTAACTCTAATCATCAGAATACTCAGGATTAGTGATGGCTCAGCATCAATTTTGTAAATTGCAGTATGTTGGCAGTTAATATATTCTGATGTTTTTTGAGTAATGCTTAAACATTCCTCATTGCATTATAAGGAAGCTGGGTGGGGGAGGGGAAAGTGCCGAGTCAAGTTGTGTAAAACAATAAGAGCTCCAAATAGATCAAAAAGCAGTCTAGGGGTGCTATGGTGGCTCAGTGGTTAGCACTGCTTTTCACAGTACCAGGGACCTGGGTTCAATTCCAGCTTTGGGTGATAGTCTGTCTGGAGGTTGCACGTTTTCATCTGTGTGGGCTGCCTCCGGGTCCTCTGCTTTTTTCCCACAGTCCAACGATGTGCAGGTTAGGTGGATTGGCTGTCATAATGTGATGAGCTTTGTCCTAATTTTACTTTTTTTTATTATTATTATGACTTTTGACATTAATATAGGTGCCATGATAGGGCGACTTATAAAACTTTTCATTATTTTTCATGTAAAAGTACACATGACAATAAATTTCTGTTCTGTTCTATATTGCTCTGTTGTGTCCAGGAATGTGCAGGATGCTTAGTCATGGTAAGTGCAGGGGTTAGGGAGGTAGGGTGGGGGTGTGTGGGTCTGGGTGGGACACACTTTGGAGATTTTTTGGTTGGGCTCCTTGATGCCATACCTGGGCAATAATGACCTTGATGTCAAATGTAGTCATTCTCACCTCACTGGTGGAACTTGAATCTTTTGTCTATGTTCAGTAATAGGATCAGGAGCTGGGTGGCCCTGGCAGAACCCAAACTGGGTGTCAGTGAGCAGGTTAGTGCTGTGCAAGTGCTGCTTAATCACACTGTCAATGACTCCTCCACCATTTGGCTGGTGATTGAGATAGAATCATTATCTGGCCATTATGTCATTGCTTTCAGTAGCCATCACTAATCCTGAGTATTCTGATGATTAGAACTACATGGATAAGGTCAGCAGATATGTGGTCAGATGATGCAACAAATAACTTCTCATTTATTACAAATTTAGAGCATTAGGTCAGCATTAGAGTTTCTCACCAGGAGAGCCACACCTTATTATCGCATCTTCCTTATTACAAAAATGGCTACATTTCATAAAATATCTCCACATGTTTAAAATATTTTCGGAAGGCATGGTGTCTCTGTGGTTAGCACTCACAGCGCCAGGGACCCGGGTTTGATTCCAGCCTAAGGTAACTGTCTGTGTGAAGTTTATATATTTTCCCTGTGCCTGCATAAGTTTCTTCACAAAATGCCTGGAACATGCACTCATGAGTCAACCCTGTGGAAAACACCTCCTCACGATACCATGTCTATGTGTAAAGGTCTCTGGTGTAAAGAAAACAGACCTTCGGCCCAACTCACCCATGCCGCCCAGTTTGCACAATTAAAACAAGTTCCATTTTCCTGCATTTTGTCCATATTTCTCCATAGCTATCCCAACCCTGTATCTGTCTAAATGTCTCTTAAATGACAAAATTGTACTCACTTCCCCCACTACCTCCAGCAGCCTGTTCCAGACACTCACCACCCTCTGTGTGAAAAATATTGCCCCTCTGGATCTTGTGTATCTCTCCCCTCTCATTTTAAACCTGGCCTCTATTTTTAGAGTCCCCTTCCATGGGGATAAGCTTTCGGTGACCTACCTCATCCATGGCTCTCATCATTCTATAGACCTCAATAAGACCATAAGACAGAGGAGCAGAAATTAGGCCATTTAGCCCATCGAGGCTGCTCTGCCATTCAATCATGGCTGATAAGTTTCTCAACCCCTTACTCCTTACCCCTTACATAGGCTGCCAGGGAAGGATGTCGTGGAAATGTGGAACTTTTTCAAGGAACAGATGCGACATGTCCTTGATATGTATGTACCTGTCAGGCAGGAAAGAAATGGTCGTGTGAGGGAACCTTGGTTGATGAGGGAGGTTGTATGTCTTGTAAAGAGGAAGAAGGAGGTTTACTCGCTATTACCCCCCTGCCAACTTGCATCCACCTATCACCTTCCCAGCTATGTTGCCTCCAGCTCCACCCTATACCCCTATTTATCTCTCAGCCCCCTTCCCCCTCCACCTTTCTGATGAAGGGCTTATGCCAGAAACATAGACTCTCCTGCTCCTCAGGTGCTACCTGACCTGTGCTTTTCCAGTGCCATAGTTTTTGAATATAGAAAAGTGTGAAATTATGCACATTGGTAGGAAGAATAGACGGGTAGAATATTTTCTAAATGAGGAACGGCTTCAGAAATCTGAAGCACAAAGCAACTTGGGCATCCTAGTTCAGGATTCTCTTAAAGTGCAGGTTCAGTTGACATTTCAGGCGGCAAATGCAGTGTTACCATTGAGGGCTAGGGCACAAGAGCAGAAATGTATTGCTAATGCTTCATTAGGCTCTTTTCAGACAGCATTCGAAATATTGTAGAGTAGACAGTCAGAAACTTTTTCCCCGGGCACAACCGAGTGTTACAAGGGGACATAAATTTAAGGTGGAAGGTATAGGGGGGATGTCAGGGGTGGGTTCTTTACCCAGAGAGTGGTGGGGGCATGGAATGCGCTGCCTGTGGTAGTGGTAGAGTCAGAATCTTTGGTGACCTTTAAGCGGCAATTGGATAGGTACATGGATGGGTGCTTAAGCTAGGACAAATGTTCGGCACAACATCGTGGGCTGAAGGGCCTGTTCTGTACTGTATTGTTCTATGTTCTATGTTCTATGTTCCCACTTCCTCCCTGTAACCCTTGATTCCCTTGAAACTCAAGAACCCAACTGTCTCTGTCTTAAATATACTCAATGACCTGGCCTCCACAGCCTTCTGTGGTAATGAATTCCATAGATTCCCCACTGTCTGGCTGAAGAAGTTTTCCCTTATCTCCATTCTAAAATGTCTTCCCTTTACTCTAAGGCTATGCCCTCAGGTCCTGGTATCTCCTACAAATGGAAACATCTTACCAACGTCCACTCTGTCCAGGTCATTCTTTATGTTTTAATTAGATGCCCCTTCACCTTTATAAACACCATCGAGTATAAACCCAGAGTCCTCGATAAGGTCACTCGTCAGTCTCCTACACTCCACGGAACAAAGTTCCAGCCTATCCAGCCTCTCCTTATAACTCAAACCTTCCTGCCCAAATAGCACCCTAGTAAATCTTTACCGCACTCTTTCTAGTTTAATAATATCGTTCTGTAGTAGGGCGACCAGAAGTGCACACAATATTCCAAATGTGGCCTCATTAATCTGCAGAATCTTTAAATGATGCGAGATTGCAGAGCTCTGAGTGTCCTAGCACATGAATCAGAGAATGTTAGTGTGCAGGTTCAGCAAGCAATCAGGAATGAATTGAATAGAATCAGCATAGAATGTTATGGTTTACTGAGAGGGGATTGAATGCAAAGTAGAAAAATTATGCTTCAATTATACAGGGTTTTGGTGAGTCCACATCTGGAATACTGTGTCCAACACTGGTCACCGTACATGTGGAAGGATGTTAATGCTTTGGAAGCAGTTCAGAGAAGGTTTGCTGGACTATTAGCTGCAATAATTTTCTTCTGAGTAAAGACTAGACAGGCCAGTCCTGTATCTTCTGGAGCTTAGAAGAGTCAGAGGTGACTTAATTGAAGCATAGAAGATCCTGAGGGGACTTGACTAGATGGAGGTTGTAAAGATGTTTCCTCTTGTGGGTGAATTGGGGTCACAGTTTAAAAAAAGAGGTCACCAATTTAAGACAGAGATAAGGAGACTGTGTTTTTCTATCAGAAGTTGAGAGTCTTTGAAATTCCCTTTCTCAAAAGGCAGTGCATGCTGAATCTTTCAATTTTTATAAGGCAGAGACAGATAGATTCCTAATGAGCAAGGAGATGAAAGATTATCAGGGGTCTGCAGGAAGGTAGAGTTGAGGTTAAAATCAGATCAGTCATAATCAAGGGTGGCACGGTGGCTCAGTGGTTAGCACTGCTGCCTCACAGCACCAGGGACTTAGGTTTGATTCCACCCTCAGGTGACTGTCTGTGTGGGGTTTGCACATTCTCCCAGTGTCTGCTCTGGTTTCCTCCCACAGTCCAAAGATGTGCAGGTTCGAGTTGGAATGGGAAATGTAGGGCTACAGGGATAGCATGGATCTGGGTGGGATGCTCTTTGGAGGGTTGGTGTGGACTTGATGGGCTGAATGGCATGTTTCCATGCTGTATGGATTCTGTTCAATGTTATTGAATGGGGGAGCAGACTGGAAAGGCCTGATCTTGTTCCCTGGTGTTATGTTTGAGTGGGTTGGGCAGAGAAATGACATAGTTGGCATGGGCTAAATCTGGCTTTTCATTTTGCCTCCAGTTTCAAATAATCTGACAAATGATAATGCAGGGTAGCATGGCCTGTATTTAGAAACAGGAGGAAGCCATTGAGACCAATGTGCTCATTCTATAATGCAGTTTAGATCCCAGCAGATCTGTTTAACTCCACCTACCTATGCTTTTGTAACCGTTACCATTCTTGACCCCCTCAATTGCCAACTCCTTTTCTGAGGGAAGACAGTTGCAGATTTCCACGACCCAGAGCTGCTAACATGGCTTCATTTCCGCTGGGAAACCCTAGTCCATTCCACAACCACCAAAGCCACTTCCTCTCCCCAAGACACCTTCCCATGTAACTACAGAAAGTGCAACATCGGCCCCTTCCCCTCCTCCCTGCTCACTATTCAAGGGCCTAAACAGTCTTTCCAGGTGATGCAGCATTTCACCTGTACCTCCTCCAATCCTGTGTATTGTATTCACTGCACCCAATTTGGCCTACGTTACATTGGAGAAACTAAACGCAGACTGGGTGACCGCTTTGTGGAACACCCCTGGTCATTGCACCCACATGACCCCGCCCTTCCCGTAGCGGGTCATTCCCACGTGTCTGTCCTCGGCATACTGCAATGTTCCAAGGAATCCCAGCGCAAATTGAAAGAACAGCATCTCATCTTCAGACCAGGCACTTTACAACCTTCTGGATTTAATATTGAGTGCGACACCTTCAGATTGTGAACCCACTCCCATACCTTCCCTTTCTTTTAGCTTTACTTATTACATTCTTCATCATCTTGTCCTCTCTCCCCTCCCCCCACCCTCAGTGGGACTGTCTGTTCTTTCCAGTCTGTCAGTTAGACATACCATTGTTCTGCCGTTCCCACATTCCGATCACACATGATCATGAGCTTAAAAATTCTCCCCATTAGTCCTGGCTTGAACCTATCCACTGAATTTCCACAATGGACCTTAACTGCATTGTCCCATCCACCCTCAGTCAATCCTTTCAGTTTCAATGTTCCCATTAAGGAATTTCATTCAATTCAATTTCCTTCTCAATACACCACTGTGGGTTAAAAAGGTTGACCTTTTCCCCAGTAGTCCATCCATTTTTGGTTGGTGTGTTTTTGGGTGTGAGCATGGCTATCAAAGCCACTATTTATTCCCCACTGGTGCCTCTCCTTACACCTGAGAGAGACATGGTAACAGAGTGACCTAACAGAGTGCTTCGAATAATGAATGATTTGACAGAGAAACGTTCCCTCTTGCGGGGTAGGGCATCACTATAGACTGGCAACATTGGATAGCCCCCAGGAAATCCCATAGAAGAGGAAGCTTCTTTACCTAAAGAATTGTGAGCGTGTGGAACTCACTACACGGGCAGTTTTCCTTATTCATTTGTGGAACGTGGCCGGCATTTATTGCCTATCCCTAGTTGCCCTTAAGAGATGGTAGTAGTGAGCTGCCTCCTTGAACCACTGCAGACCACATGCTGTAGTTATTAACTTCAATTCAAATTCCATCATCTACCATGGTGGGTTCAAACCCAAATCCCCAGAAAGTTGCCTGGTTCTCTAGAATACGAGTACAGGAACAATACCAGCAAGCTATTGCTTCTTCTGGCTGACGAAAACAGATATATTTATAGGGAAGGAGACAGGTCCATGAGGGGGAAGGGAATAGAGGGCTGGGATGGCAGATGTAGATGAGGAGATGTGGAAGGAGATTCAAGTGGAAGATAAACATTGGCATGGACTGTTAGGGCCGAATGGCCTGTTCCTGTGCTGTTTATCCAATCTATATCAACCTTGAGAAGGTGGTCATGTGTGGAAATGGATTTTGAACAATGTTGAAAGAGATGTTTTTTTCTTATGGGGGAACATTGTAGCTGCACCTGGCCTCATTTTAGCCTCGAATGAATGCAGTGGAGAGCAACATGTAATTCATCTGATCCCATGAGTGTCCCACTCAGAGAGTTGGAACTGTCCATGTCTCCACCAGCATGTTGTTATGCCACATTCTAACCAGGAGCTTCCCATGAAGAGGCTCCCTCCTCTGGACCCATGTGTAATTACATAGACCCAGTAACTGCTCAGAGACTACACAGAACTTTTTCATATAATACTTTCAAAGCAGAAGCAGGCCATTCAGCCCATCGTGCCTGGCCCCTGTCTCAGAGTATTTGAACTCAGTGCCAACCTCCTACCTCTTTCGCCGTCACACTTCACGTTGTTACTATTTAACCAATCATCTGACTGATCTCTTGAATGCCTCGACTGAACCCTTCCCTCACCAGACTCTCTTGAAACTTGAACAATTTGCTGTGTGCAAACAATTTGTCTGAACGTGAGCATTGGTACTCTGGCCTGATCTTACACAACAAGCTCAAGGCACGACTCTCCCCTCCCTAAAGGAGGCAGGGAAAGTGGCAGGAAAGATAAGCAAGTTGGCCCTGGAAGGATCGTCAGTCCCTTCTCACCACCTCATCAGTTAAACACTGGGTGAGACTGTGAGGACCTTCTCAATTCACCACCAACTCAGGCCCTTATGTGGTCAATTAACAGTCACCCCAGAGGCTTCCTGCCTCATTCCTGATGAGGGGCTTTTGCCCGAAACGTCAATTTTCCTGCTCCTTGGATGCTGCCTGACCTGCTGTGCTTCTACAGCACCACTCTAATTTAGACTCTGCCTTCTTGAACCGTTGCTATCCACCTGAAGTGGGTTGACCCACAATGCCCTTAGGGAGGGAATTCCGGATTTTGACGCAGCAACAGTGAAGGAACAGTGATATATTTCCTAGTCAAGATCGTGAGTGGCTTAGAGGGGTACGCAAAGGTGGTGGTGTTCCCATGTATCTGCTACCCTTGTCCTTCTAGATGGAAGTGGCTGTGAGTTTAGAAAGTGCTGTCTGAAGATCTTTGGTGAATTTCTGTAATGCATCTTGTAGCTGGTACACAACACTGCTACTGAGTGTCAGTGATGGAGAGAGTGGATGCTTGTGTTTGTGGTGTAAATCAAGTGGGTTGCTTTGTCCTGGATGATGTCAAGCTTCTTGAGTGTTGTTCGAACTGCATTCATCCAGGCAAGTGGGGATTAGTCCATCACCCTCCTGACTTGTGCATTCTAGATGGTGGAGAGACTTTGGGGAGTCAGGATGTGTGTTACTCGCCACAGTATTCCTAGCCTCTGATCTGTTGTTGTAGCCATTGTGTTGATGTGGTGAGTCCAGTTGAGTTTCTGGTCAATGATAACCCCAGGATGTTGATAGTGAGGGACGTATTGATGGTAACACCATTGAATGCCAGGGGTGTGGTGGTTAGATTGTCTCTTTTGTGATGGTCATAGTCTGACATTTGGGTGACACAACTGTTAGTTGCCATTTGTCAGCCCAGGCCTCGATATTGTGCAGATCCTGTTGCATTTGGACATGGAGTACTTCAGTATCTGAGGTGTTGCAAATGGTGCTGAACATTGTGTAATCATTGGTGAGCATTCCTACTTCTGACCTTATGATGGACGGAAGGTCATTGATGAAGCAACGGAAGATGGTGGGTTGAGGACACTACCCTGGACCACGTAGAGGCAAAGGTTTTACCTCTACGTAGAGGCAAAGATTTTGTCTACACAAGCTAAGTGAGCCGAAGGGCCTGTTCCTGAGTTGTACTGTTGTTTGTTCTTCAGCAAGAGAGGTAGATGTGAATCGGGGTTAGATGGGAATTCAGAGTTCTGAGGAAGGCTCACTCCACCTGAAACATTAACTCTGATTTCTCTCCACAGGTGCTCCTGAGCTTTTCCAGCAATTTCTGGTTTTGAGTGGGGAGGGGTAGATGGGAATAGGGAATTTGAAACAGACAGATCAGCTGTGGTTTGAGTGAATAGTGGGGCAGACTCAATGGGCTGAACGGTCTGCTTCTGCTCCTATTTCTTATGTTTATCTTCTCTGGCAGGAATCAAAGCTTGGGATTCGCAAGCAGCTTACAAGTCAGCTCTCTACTTCCTGATTGGGGCTTGATCAAGCGAACTTTCCCTCTCGTGGGTGTGGGGACTTGGTTGTCTCGTAGGATGCCTGTCCCCACACTTACTGCATCGAATGGTTGTATCCATGATGTTAAAACATTGAGAACATGGATTGATAGAGATCAGCTTCTGTTGAAGGATTTAAAGTTCTGATCCTTGTTTTTAAATCCCTCCATATGGGCTCATCCATCTTTAGCTTCATAAACACCTCCTCCGTAAACAACCATCCGAGATCTGTGGCAACTTGAGCATCCACCATTTCCATTGCTCCCCGATAGGTCACTGTGCTGCAGCCCTTCCAAAGATTCGACATCTCTCTATCTCTCTTAAAACCTAACCTCATTGACTGCCCTTATGTTCCTTGGTGTCAACTTTCACCTCATCACGCTCCTCTGATGTATTGCGACATAGTTAAAAATCGCACAACACCAGGTTTATTTTGGAGCGCAACTCCTTCGACTAGCTCCCTGATGAAGGAGCAGAGCTCTGACAGCTAGTGCTTTCAAATAAACCTGTTGGACTATAACTTGGTGTTGTGTGATTTTTAACTTTGAACACCTCAGTCCAACTCCGGCTCCTCCACATCATCAGTACTGCAACATGGCACACTAGACTGAAGGAACTACATAAATGCTAACTATTGTTGTATCGTTTTTAAAAAAAATATATCAGCATGATGCAAGTAGAAATCTTTCTGATGTTCTGGCAATTAATTTTCCCTGAACATGTCTAAGCACCAGATAATCCCGTGATTATCACATTGCTCCTTGTGGGAACTCACTGGATGGGGATTTGCTGCTGTGTTTCCAACTTGTTTCATCAATGATTACACTTCAAGAGGCGTTTCCTTGCCTGTTACTGTGCTTTGGGGCATCCTGAAGTCATAAAAGGCGCTACAGAAATGCAAGTACACTCTTGAAAGTGCAGCACTGCCAACACTCTGTAATTCCTGCAGACAAACCCAAAACTCACATTGAACCAAGCAAGCTCCGTTGTGATCATTTTGGGACTGAAAGGGTAAATGGAGTATTTTTTTGGCAGTTGATGAAGTCCCGATGAGAAGGTTAAACTGTCCTGCTGATGAAAACACCAACGCTGATAACACTCCACCTTTAACTGAATGTCTTCCAAATGGATAGATGGGTTCAATCTCATTCTGGCAAATGACCAGGGCCAGGGATACAACTTTCTTCAATCAATTCAATAAAGTCTGATCATGTCAGCCACTTCTGCCTTGAGGCAATGACATCCTTCATGCAACTGTGTTCCTCTGTGTCTCGTACTAGAAAAGGGTTTGTGTGTCCCTCATGTTTCATTGTCGCTAAATATTCATTGGAATTAATATAAAAATAACCAGAGGGAGAATGAACCTTACTGATTTGCCTTTAAGTATCCTGTATTTCCTCACTACTGGCCTGGCCATTGCTCATATCCACTCGCCAACTTCTGTCACTCAAACAAAGAGAACTCGTGCTGCCAGCAACTCCTTTCCTTACCCACAGAATCAGCCACAGAGAAGACCATTCAGCCCATTCTAACTGCACCAGCTCTTCAAATGAGCATCATTACCAATTACCAAACTCCTGCTTTCTCCCCCATTTCCTTGCACACAGTTTCTATCCAGAATGATTCCTGGGAATAGCACAACTGTTACGTGTGGGTCGGTTAGGATTATACTCACTGGAGTTTAGCAGAATGAGCGAGGATATCATCGATACCTCTAAAGTTCTAACAGAACTAGACAGATTAAAAACAAGAATGATGTTTCCAATGACCAGCGAGTGTAGAAACAGGGACCACAGTCCAAGGATATGGAGTGGGTCATTTAGGACTGAGATGAGAAAAATTGCTTTTAGCCAGAGAGTGGGGAGCCTGTGGAATTCTCTGCTCCAAAAAAAATTTAGATTAAGTTAGATTAGATTAGATCTCCTACAGTGTGGAAACAGGCCCTTCGGCCCAATAAGTCCACACCGACCCGCGAAGAGCAACCCACCCAGACCCATCTCTCTCTGACTAATGCACCGAACACTATTGGCAATTTAGCGTGGCCAATCCCCCTGACCTGCACATCCTTGGACTGTGGGAGGAAACCAGAGCACCCGGAGGAAACCCACACAGACACAGTAGGAATGTCAAAACTCCACACAGATAGTTGCCGAAGGCTGGAATTGAACCCAGGTCCCTGGCGCTGTGAGGCAGCAGTTGAGGCAAAACATTGAATGTTTTCAAGAAGGAGTTAGATATAGTTCATAGGGCTAAAAGGATCAAAGGGTCTGGGGAGAAAGCAGGAACAGGGTGCAGAGTTGGATAATCAGCCATGATTGTACTGAATAGCAGAACAGGCTCGAAGGGCCGAATGGCCTGCTCCTGCTTCCATTTTCAATGTTCTTGTGTTTTATGTTATCCAAATCACCATCCAATGCCCCTCTTCAATGCCTCAATTGAACCTGTGTCCACCATATTTCTGGGCAGTGCATTCCAACTTCTTAACTACTCGCTTCCTATCTACATCACCCTTGCTTCATTTGCATATCACTTTAAATCTATGGCCTCTGCTTCGTGCTTCTTTTACAAGTGGGAAAGGCTTCTCCCTATATACACTGTCCAGCCCACTCATGATTTTGAAAACCCCTGTCAAATTTCTTCGCAGCCTTCTTTTCTCCAAGGAGAACTGTTCCCAACTGCTTCAATCTTTCCTCACCACAGAAGGGTATCCTTCCTGGAACCATTCATGTGAATTACTTCTGCACCCTCTCCAATGAATTCACATCTCTCGATGTGGCACCCACAGCTGTACACAATACTCCAGTGAAATCTAGCAAGTATCTGATCCAAGCTCTTGGGCTCTATGCCCCTATCAATAAAGCTGAGGAAGCTTTATAAACCACTATCTCCACTTGTCCTACCAGCTGCAATGATCGATGCACATAAATACTCAGATCCCTCTGCTCCTGCAGCCCCTTTAGCGTTGTAGTCCCTTTTTTCTATTGTCTATGTGTATTCTTATTATCACCTCACACTTCCCTGTAGTGAATCAGGCCTGTCACCTATTTGTCCACTGCTCCAACTTGTCAATGTCCTTTGGGAGTTCCCTACTATCCACCTTACAGTTTACAATTCTTCCAGTGAGACTAGTTGTTCTCCTGTGTTTCCCCGCAGAGATATAGAGTTGGTGAAAATTTAATATCTCTGTCCAAGTGCTTATAACCAAAAGTTCAGAAAAGTGCTCTGAAGGAAGAGGGATGTGGGGAGTGGGAGGGATTTAGCGTGGAACAGACATAACGAAACACATGGTCATTCATAATGAGCCAAAAGGAACAAGGAGACACTGAAGAACTCAGAGTTTGTTACATGTTTTGATTTATCGATGGGACGTGGGCATTGTTGCCTGGGCCAGCATTTGTTGTCGTCCCTGATTACATTAGAGCGTTAAAAACCACACAACACCAGGTTATAGTCCAACAGGTTTAATTGGAAGCACACTATAACCTGGTGTTGTGTGATTTTTAACTTTGTACACCCCAGTCCAACACCGGCATCTCCAAATCATACATTAGAGAAGGTGAACTGCCTCCTTTAAATGCTGCAGTCTTTAAAATGTGGGTACATTCACAGCCCTGCTTGGAAGGCAGGTCTAGGATTTTGACCCAGAAACACTGAAGGAATACTGTGAAGTAACTCACCTCCTGACTCCCCAAATCCTATTCACCATCTACAAGGCACAAGTCAGGAGGGCAATGGAATATTCCCCACTTGCCTGGATGGGGGCAGCTCCAACAACACTCAAGAAGCTCGACACCATCCAGGACAAAGCAGTCCATTTGATTGGCACCACATCCACAAGCATCCACTCCCTCCATCACCGACGCTCAGTAGCAGCAGAGTGTACCATCTACAAGATGCACTGCAGAAATTTGCCGAAGATCCTCAGACAGCACCTTCCAAACCCACGATCGGTTCCATCTAGAAGAACAAGGCAGTAAATATATGGGAACATCACCACTTAAAAGTTCCCCTTCAAGCCACTCACCATCCTGACCTGGAAATATGTTGTTGTTCCTTCACTGTTGCTGGATCAAGATCCTGGAATTCCCTCCCTGACTCCATAGTGGGTCAACACACAGCACATGGACTGCAGTGATTCAAGAAGGCAGCTCACCACCACCTTCTCAAGGAGCAACTAGGGACGGGCAATAAGTGCTGGCCCAGCCCACATCCCCACAAATGAATCTTAAAATGTTATAAACCTTAGTCAGGATTTTGTTTGTCTAGGAGGGGAACTCACTTGTCCTTCTAGATGGAAGCGGCCGTGGGTTTAGAAGGTGCTGTCTGAGGAGCCATGGTGAGTTCCTGCAGTGCATCTTGTAGCTGGCACTCACTGCTCCTTCAGAGGTGGAGAGAGTGAAAGTTGAAGGTGGTGCATGTGGCACCAATAAAGCGCAGGCTGCTTTGTCCTGGATGATGTTATGCTTCTTGAGTGTTGTTGGAGTTGCACTTATCCAGGCAAGTGTGGAGTATTCCATCACACTCCTAACTTGTGCCTTTCGAGAGTTAGAGAATTAGAGATTTGGGGAGATAGTGTTGTCAATCTGCAGGGTATTATAATCATTCCATCAGTAAACATATACAATGGAAATGCTGAATATTGGACTGGGATGCTCCTTTAGGACTGCAGTCTCTCTGTATACTAACAGAAGGCCATTCTCTTTGCCACAAACATATCATTAGGAACATTTTGCTATAAGGGACTGTACAATTTAACTGGATATTGGCTGTTTTTTTTCTGATCAAGCCTTTTTTTGCTCCTTTACCCTGTAATTAAGCACCATAAAATGGAATAAATTTGCATAATGATCTTTAACGTTAATCTTATTCTGCTTTTAGCAGCACAGGTGATAAAAGATCTTGTTCAGCCTTTGAGTGAAGCTACGTTTCTATGGCAACGCCAATTTAAATTAACTCCCCGAGGAGTGTCTGGGTAATGCTGCATGATGTCATACACCGCAAGGAACTGTGTTTAGTTTATTTAACAAATTAATTTCATTAAAAAAATCGTTGAATCATTAGGTACCAATATGGTAATTAAGCAGGAGCACATTATATGTTTCAGATCCAAGGGGGTCCCTTTAGGGAAATCTCCTTTAATCAGGTTGATTTTCTATGATTTTTTTTAACTCTCCCAGTCACTGCTGTTCATAACAGAGTTCTCAGGCCTCATTTACAACTTAGGTCTAGCACTAATAATAACTTACATTTGACTGGTGTCTCTTCCTACTCATGCCCAGGACTGGGAAGTGGTTTTTGACAGAACTATTTAACTACATGATGCATCACAGTGGCTCTCCATTTCATTTCTCACTCGCTGACAGTGCAAACTGTCTTCCAATAGTACTGGATAGTAGTGTGCGGAAAGATATTAAAACGGATATTGGACTCAACTGCTTTTGTTTTTGCTGTCTCTGGGCTTCATCTCCACATGATACACTCATTCCTTTTTTCCTGTCTTCAGCATATATTCCACGTTTTCCGAGCTACTATCAGTTCTGATGAAGGGTCATCGGACTGGAAATGTTAACTCTGCTTTCTCTCAACAGATGCTACCAGACCTACTGACTTTCTGCAGCAATTCCTGTCCTTTTTTCAGATTCCCAGCATCCACAGTTAAAGTCATAGAGATGTACAGCACAGAAACAGCCCCTTAGGTCCAGCTCATCCTTGCTGACCAGATATCCCAACCTAATCCAGTCCCATTTGCCAGCACTTGGCCCATATCCCTCTAAACCCTTCCTATTCATATACCCATCCAGATGCCTTTTAAATGTTGCAATTGTACCAGCCTCCACCACTTCCTCTGGCAGCTCATTCCATACACGTACCACCCTTTGGGAGAAATAATTGCCCCTTAGGTCCCTTTTAAATCTGTCCTCTCTCACCCTAAACTTATGCCCTCTAGTTTTGACTCCCCCACTACAGGAAAAAGACTTTGACTATTTATCCTACCCATGCCCCTCATGGTTTTATAAATCTCTATTGGGTCACCCCTCAGCCTCCGATGCTCCAGGGAAAACAGTCCCAGCCTATTCAACCTCTCTCTATAGCTCAAACCCTCCAACCCTGGCAACATTCTTGTAAATCTTTTAGAACATAGAACACAGAACATAGAAAAGTACAGCACAGAACAGGCCCATCGGTCCACGATGTTGTGGCAGGATTATTCCTAATCTAAAATAAAATAATCTAACCTACCCACCCCTCAATTCACTGCTGTCCATGTGCATGTCCAGCAGTCACTTAAATGTACCTAATGACTCTGCTTCCACCACTACCATGCACTCACAACTCTCTGCGTAAAGAACCTCTATACCTTCCTCCTAATATCTTCAAACTATGACCTCTTGTGCCAGTCAATCTCTGGCTATTGACTCTATCTATTCCTCTCATTATTTTGTACACCTCGATCAGGTCTCCTCTCTTCCTCCTTCTCTCCAGCGAGAAAAGTCCAAGCTTAGTCAACCTCTCTTCGTAAGACAAGCCCTCCAGTCCAGGCAGCATCCTGGTAAACCTTCTTTGTAGCCTCTCCAAAGCTTCCATATCTTTCCTATAGTAGGGTGACCAGAACTGGACACAATATTCCAAGTGTGGTCTCACCCGGGTCTTGTAGAGCTGCAGCAAAACCTCATGGCTCTTAAACTCGATCCCCCTGTTAATGAAAGCCAAAACACCATATGTTTTCTTAACAACATTATCCAGTTGGGTGGCAACTTTGAGGGATCTATGCACTTGAACACCGAGATCCCTCTGTTCCTCCACACTGCCAAGAATCCAGTCTTTAATCCTATATTCAGCATTCAAGATCGACCTTCCAAAATGCATTATTTCTCATTTATCCAGGTTAAACTCCATCTGCCATTTCTCAGCCCAGCTCTGCATCCTGTCTATGTCACGCTGCAGCCTGCAATAGCCCTCGATACTATCAATGGCACCTCCTACCATTGTATCATCAACAAATTTACTAACCCACCCCTCAATCTCCTCATCCAAGTCATTTATAAAAACTACAAAGAGCAGAGGCCCAAGAACAGAGCCCTGCAGGATCCCACTCACCACTGACCTCCATCTACAACCACTCTCTGTCTTCTGTCAGCCAACCAATTCTGAATCCAGACAGCCAAATCTCCCTGTATCCCATACCTCCTTTTCTGAACCCTTTCAAGTTTCACAACACCTTTCCGATAGGAAGGAGACCAGAATTGCACGCAATATTCCAACAGTGGCCTCACCAATGTCCTGTACAGCTGCAACATGACCTCCCAACTCCGAGGTAAAAACAATGACTGCAGATGCTGGAAACCAGATTCTGGATTAGTGGTGCTGGAAGAGCACAGCAGCTCAGGCAGCATCCAAGGAGCTTCGAAATCAACGTTTCGGGCAAAAGCCCTTAATCAGGAATAAAGGCAGTGAGCCTGGAGCGTGGAGAGATAAGCTAAAGGAGGGTGGGGGTGGGGAGAAAGTAGCATAGAGTACAATGGGTGAGTGGGGGAGGGGATGAAGATGATAGGTCAGGGAGGAGAGGGTGGAGTGGATAGGTGGAAAAGGAGATAGGCAGGTAGGCCAAGTCCGGACAAGTCACCTCCATGTTCTCGGGAGAGTGGGAGGGGGAGTTGAAATGTTGGGCGGTGTGGTTGATTGATCCGGGTGTCCCAGAGATGTTCCCTAAAGCACTCTGCTAGGAGGCGTCCAGTCTCCCCAATGTAGAGGAGACCGCATCGGGAGCAACGGATACAATGAATGATATTAGTGGATGTGCAAGTAAAACTTTGATGGATGTGGAAGGCTCCTTTAGGGCCTTGGATAGAGATGAGGGAGGAGGTGTGGGCGCAGGTTTTACAGTTCCTGCGGTGGCAGGGGAAAGTGCCAGGATGGGAGGGTGGGTCATAGGGGGGCGTGGACCTGACCAGGTAGTCACGGAGGGAACGGTCTTTGCGGAAGGCGGAGAGGGGTGGGGAGGGAAATATATCCCTGGTGGTGGGGTCTGTTTGGAGGTGGCGGAAATGTCGGCGGATGATTTGGTTTATGCAAAGGTTGGTAGGGTGGAAGGTGAGCACCAGGGGAGTTCTGTCCTTGTTGCGGTTGGAGGGGTTGGGTCTGAGGGCGGAGGTGCGGAATGTAGATGAGATGCGTTGGAGGGCATCTTTAACCACGTGGGAAGGGAAATTGCGGTCTCCAAAGAAGGAGGCCATCTGGTGTGTTCTATGGTGGAACCGCTCCTCCTGGGAGCAGATACGGCAGAGGCGGAGGAATTGGGAATACGGGATGGCATTTTTGCAAGAGGTAGGGTGGGAAGAGGTGTAAGCCAGGTAGCTGTGGGAG
>NC_057729.1:52940086-52952758 GCF_004010195.1 Chiloscyllium plagiosum
CCCCTTTGGTCTGGAGGAATTGGGAGGATTCAAAGGAGAAATTGTTAAGGGTGAGGACGAGGTCGGGCGAACGAATGAGAGTGTCGGTGGAGGGGTACTGTTGGGAACGTCTGGAGAGGAAAAAACGGAGGGCTTGGAGGCCCTGGTCATGGCGGATGGAGGTGTAGAGGGATTGGATATCCATGGTGAAGATGAGGCATTGGGGGCCGGGGAAATGGAAGTCTTGGAGGAGGTGGAGGGCGTGGGTGGTGTCTCGAACGTATGTGGGGAGTTCCTGGACTAGGGGTGTAGGACAGTGTCAAGGTAGGTAGAGATGAGTTCAGTGGGGCAGGAGCATGCTGAGACAATGGGTCGGCCAGGGTGGTCAGGCTTATGGATCTTGGGAAGGAGGTGGAACCGGGCAGTACAGGGTTCCCGGACTATGAGGTTCGAAGCTGTGGGTGGGAGATCTCCTGAGGTGATGAGGTTCTGTATGTTCTGGGAGATGATGGTTTGGTGATGGGGGATGGGGTCATGGTTGAGGGGGCAGTAGGATGAGGTGTCCTCGAGTTGACGTTTGGCTTCAGCGTTGTAGAGGTCAGTGCACCAGACCACCACTGCGCCCCCTTTATCCGCTGGCTTGATGGTGAGGTTGGGATTGGAGCAGAGGGATTGGAGGGCTGTGCGTTGCGAGGATGAGAGGTTGGAGTGGGGAGGGAGGTAGACAGTTTGAGGCGGTTAATGTCCCGGCGGCAGTTGGAAATGAAGAGGTCGAGGGCAGGTAATAGGCCAGCGCGGGGTGTCCAGGTGGATGCAGAGTGTTGGAGGTGGGCAAAGGGGTCCTCGGAAGGTGGGCGGGAGTCCTGATTGTGAAAGTAAGCTCGGAGGCGGAGGCGACGGACCAACTCCTGTACTCAATGATAAGTAAGAGGACCAAGGGTTACAGGGAGAAGACGGGAGAATAAAGTTGAGAAACATATCAGCCTTGATCGAATGGCAGAGCAGTCTTGATGGGCCAAATGGCCTAATATTTGCTCCTAAATCCATGGCCTTAGGGACTGTAATCAGATTCTGGGTTATTGGTATCAAATTCCACTCTGGCAGCTGCCGACATGTGAATTCAATGAATGAATCCTGAATATAAAACTGGTCTCACCTCCTTTTTAGTTATTTGGAAAATCTTTTGATGCTCTTTTGATTGCACTTTAGCTTCACATTACTGAGCTTTGGCCATCAGTGCGGAGGGGATAGAGTACGTCAGAGGACCTCCTCATGGGTCTGCTCTTGGGCCTGGCCACGCTGGCTTTAAACAGGCCCAGGCAGCGGGCCATGGAGTTGGTCTCTCTGTCAACTGACTGTCCCTCTTCCATGGACACATTTATGCCTGAGTGTCCTTGGAGGGGGAGCATGCAGTGTCCACCAATACTCTTGCCTTTAGAGAGAGAGGTGGGCTCTGCCGGGGGTAAAGTGTTTTATCTCCCCTTCCAACTCTGTTTTGATTTAGTGCCTAGCTCTCTCTCCCTCACCTTTGGTGCTCCGCCTTGCCCTTAATGAGCTTTGCATGTAAATTAATCAATTGGAAAACACGGGCGATTTACTGATGGTGAGTAAAAGATGAAAGAAAAACTACAAGCGGTTTGGTGATGGAAAACAGAGAAATTCAGTTGTGTGCAAGAGCACTTTTGGACATCGAAGAAAAATGCTCAACAAGTTTAAAAAAAGTATAAAGCGAGTGTCTTGTTCCAGCTCTGGGGTTGCAAGATTCTTGTCAATGTGAGAGCAAAGTGATGGAAGAAGCATGCAACAGACTGGAGTATAAAAGACAGATGATGAGGCAGAGATTGCAGTGAACAATTACTGAAGATACAGGTTAACGCAGGCTTTGTTAAATCGCACATGGCAAACAGACCTTGACACTTCTGTTCTACATCTTTTATGAAGACCAACCGTTGGAGACATCTCAGATGCCAGTGATGAGAAGATCCTGTCCATCAGTTTGTTGCACTGTGCCTTTGTGTACAGTGGTTATAGTCATTCAATCATAGAGTCATACAGCACAGGACCAGACCCTTCGGTCCAACCAGTCCACGCCAAACACAATCCTTAACTAAACTAGTCCCACCTGCCTGCGTTTGGCCCATATCCCTCAGAACATTTCTCCTTCATGTGCTTACCTAAATATCTTTTAAATGTTGTAATTGTATCCACATTCCACACACCCGAACCACTCTCTGTGTAAAATAATTACCCCTCATGTCTTTTTCAAATCTTTCTCCTCTCACCTTAAAACTATGCTTCTAGTCTTGAAATCCCCCACCCTAGGGAAAAGACACCTGGCATTCGCCTTATCTGTACTCGTCATGATTTTACAAACCTCCATAAGGTTACCCCTCAATGCCCCAGTGAGAGAAGTCCCAGCATATCCAGCCTCTCTCTATAACTCAACACTTCATTCCTGGCAACTTCCTGGTAGATCTCTTCTGAACCCTTTACAATTTAGTAATATCCTTACTATAACAGGGTGACTAGAAATGGACACAGTACTCCAGAAGAGGCCCACCAAAGTCTTGTACAATCTCAACAAAACATCCTAATTTGTATACTCAAAGGTCTGAGCAATGAAGGCAAGTTGTGGAATAAAATACAAAAATATAAAAACTCAAAAGGCAAATTTAAAAACTCAAAAGGCAAATTTAAAGTTAGTCTTCTTACCTCTGATTCAAGTCCCATCTGCTCCAGATGTGTGCCATAACATCTCTGAACAGTTAATTAGAGAACAATAACACTAGTTTCCAAAATGGTGAACATGAGAAAGTCATCATTTGTGAAAATCTACCTGGTTCACTGCTGTCCTTAAGTGAAGGGAATCTGCCATCTTAATCCAGTCTGGTCTACCTGTGACTCGAGACACATAACAATGCTAATATCCCCCCACTTAATATCCACTCTTATTATCCACTCTGTTTTAGAGAATTTACAGATGTGTAATGATGTGATGTGGCTTTATATATGTTGGCTTTTATAACATGTACCATAAATTGGCAGGTTCCCGTGAGTCAGATATCTAAAGGATATGCTAAACAATGCTAGAGAATCAGAGACATATCATGTGTTTCCATGCTTGTTGGTGTTACCATACATTACATAGTTGACTAACTGAAGAGAAGATATTAACACTGTTACACAGAGAAAGTGACTGAATGGGAGGTGCATATCCTTATATCAGAACATTACATGTAACTGTCTTAAAGATACAGTGCTTGTGTTGGGTTGTGTATTCATTCACTGGATGTGTGGTGTAGAGAGATGCCAACAATGTGAATTAAATTCTTGCACTGGTTGAGGTTATCATAATGGACGTTCCTTCTCAAAATCACCCCTGACCTGAGACTCAGGTTCAACCACCACCATCACCTCTCTCTAAAGAGAGAGCAGCCCTGTGATCTGATATGTCTATGGTATCTTTGCTTTAGTGACAGTGCTTGTGTGATCTTGAATTACCATCAGACAACAGCTAACAAATGCTGGCAGCCATCCCAGGAAAGAAAGAAAGAAGAATAAGTCAAGGGATGAAGTCATTCAACAACGAGAAATATTTTCTTTAGCTTTTCAAATTAGGAACAGGAGTAGGCCATTCAGCCCCTTGATCCTGCTCCTTAATTCAATAAGATCATGGCTGGTCTGTGAACTAACTCCATATACCTGCCTTGAGCCCAGATCTCTTGTTACCCTTGCTTAGTAAAAAATTATCTTTCTTAGATAATGAATTTCTGTCAACTGCTGTTTGAGGAAGAGAGCTCTAAATCTCCACTACTCTTTGTGTGTACAAATGCTTTCTAATATCTCTCCTGGATGGCCAGGCCCTAATTCTTAGACTATGGTCCTCGTTCTAGAATCTTCAACCAATGGAAATAGCTTATCTTTGTTGATCTTGTATTTCCTTGTTAATATACAGGAGACCTTGATTAGATCACCTCTTTATTTTCTACATTCTAATTTGTCTATTCTCTCCTGCAACTGGGGACTAGTTTAGTTGGGGATTATTGGTTGGCGTGGACTGGTTGGACCGAAGAGTCTCTTTCTGTGCTGTATGACTCCATGATTGCATGACTCTATAACTACCATACACAAAGGCACAGTGCAACAGACTGAAGTCCTGGTATCATCCTTGTAAACCTGCGTTGAACTCCCTCCATGGCTACAACATTCTTCCTAAGGTGTGGTGCCCCTATCTGCTCACAGTACTCTAAGTGGGGTCTAACTTGGATTTTGTACAACTGCAGCATAATGTCTGCATCTCTACTCCAGCCCTTTGGATATGAAGGCCAGCATTCCATTAGCCTTCTTAGAGTCAGAGAATCATAGAGATGTACAGCATGGAAACAGACCCTTTGATCCAACTCATCCATGCCAACCAGATATCCTGAATAAATCTAGTCCCATTTGCCAGCATTTGGCCTGCATCCCTCTAAACCCTTGCTATTCATATACTCATCCAGATACCAGCACCTCCTCTAGCAGCTCATTCCATACACGTACCACCCTCTGTGTGAAAACGTTGCTCCTTAGGTCACTTTTATATCTTTCCCCTCTCACCCTAAACCTATGCCCTCTGGTTCTGGACTCCCCCACCCCAGAGAAAAGACATTGTCGATTTATCCTATCCATGCCCCTTGTGACTTAATACACCTCTATAAGGTCACCCCTTCGCCTTTGACGCTCCAGAGAAAACAGCCCCAGCCTATTTAGCCTCTCCCAATAGCTCAAACCCTCCAACCCTGGCAACATCCGTGTAAATCTTCTCTGAAGCCTTTCAAGTTTCACAACATCCTTCCGAAAGAAGAGAGACCAGAATTGCACACAATATTCCAAAAGTGGCCTAACCAATGTCCTGTACAGCCACAACATGACCTCCCAACTCCTATACTCAATACTCTGACCAATAAAGGAAAGCATACCAAACGCCTTCTTTGCTATCCTATCTACCTGCAACTCAATCTTTAAGAAACTATGAACCTGCACTCTATCTTCTGTACCTTGTATGTGGCATTTTAAAGAAATATACACCTGAACCCCCAAATCTCATTGGACATTTATTGTATATAATTATGTGTCTAATATAAAATACCCTGATCTATCCTATTTCAGTCCAAAATGGATAACCTCACACTGATTATGTTAAATTCCATCTGCCACAGCTTTGTGCATTCTATGAATATCGTGTTGTGATTTTATGCTGTCGTCAATACTGTCTACAATGCTGCCCAATTTTGTGCCATAAACAAATTTGGATTTTTTAATTTTTATCCAAGTTGTTAGTGAATATTGTGAATAACTGAGGCCCTAACACAGGTCTCTGCGAGACACAAGTAATCACATCCTGCCAATTTGAGGACTTACCCCATTGCTCCAACACTCTGCTTCCTGCCACCCAACTGATTTCCTATCCTTGTCAGTGATTTGTTCTCATTTCTGAGAGCTTTCACCTTTGCTAACAGTTTCTTATGTGGAACTTTATCAAAAGCCTTCTGGAAGTCCATATAAGCAACATTCATTGACTCACCTCTGTCCTCCACCTTTTCAAAACGCTCTATGAGGTTTTTCAGGCATAACCCTGCCCTGCATGAATCCATGCTGGCTCTCCCTGATTATTTGGTGTTTTTAAAGGTGATCAAATACTTTATTCTTGATTACAGACTTCAACAATTTCCCCACCACAGATGTCAGGCTGGTTAGTCTATAATTCCTTCTGTCACCCTTCGCAAAAAGCAACATGATATGAGCAAATTTCCAATCCAAAAGGTACAACTCCTGAATCCAGGGAACCCTAAAATATTATGCTTCGGACATCAGCAATGTACTCTCCTATCCCCTTTAACACCCATAGATGGAAACCATTATGGAAACCTGAGGATTTGACACTCTTCATTTTGCCCTTACTGATGATTTATTTAAGCTAATTTTATTTAAACCTTGTCCCTGAAGTTCTATTAATTTTTGGGGGGATGTTTGGCAAGCTATTCTCCTTTTCTGCTGTGAACACTGAAGCAATATTATCCACAGGCACTGCATAAGTGTGATAGTAAAACATAATTTGACAGTGAGAGAAAGTTGCATCAAAGCAATTAGAACAAGTAATTGTCATGTCAGTGCAAATTGCTTATCATAGAATGCCTGCAAAATGGAAGCAGGCCATTCAGCCCTTCTGAAGAGCATTCTCCACCAGATGCAGCTCTCCATATTTTCCATAGCTAATCCAGCACATTCCTGGACACAATGGGCAATTTAGAATGGCCAACCCACCTAACCTGCACAAGGAAACCCAGGCAGACATGGGGGGGATGTGCAAACTTCACACAGACAGTCACCTGAGGGTGGAATTGAACTTAGGTCCTGGTGCTTTCAGGTAGCAGTGCTAACCACTGAGACACTGGGCCATTTAACTGGAAGTAAAGCACGCATTTCTAAAAAAGCTTTTTGGATGGCGGTGAAAAGCAGTCAAATGTTTCAAAGTTTTTTATATTCATTCATGGGTATGGCCATCGTTGGCTGGGCCAGCATTTCTTGGTGGAGAAGCTATTGGTGAGCTGTTTTCTTAAACTTTTGCGGTCTTTGGAAAGAAGGTAGACTGGCTGGGAGTGAGTTTCAGGAATTTGACCTGGCGATTCTAAAGGAACACCTATAAATGCTTGATGGTTGAACCGTGTATTGTAGTTATTCTTCAGGCAGTTCAGTGAACGCTCTCATATGGTACCAGCTGATTGAAGAGGGTGGAGGGTGTGGGGAGGGATAGAAACTCCCATAGGTGGCCTTACTACTCTCTTTGGAGTGACTCTTCTTGTATTTAGCTGCACCCCACTTTCACCTGTGCAGGTAAAGTCACCAAAGTCCTACCAGACCATCGGGCCGCTCTACCATCGGAGAGAGATGACCGGTTGGGGGTGGGTTTAACCTGAGGGTCACCATGTCTCGATGAAGGGAGAGGTTGAGAAGGAGAGTCCTTCATGATCACCTCAGGTGGTGCGGGAATTGAACCCACGCTGTTGTCATCACTCTGCATCGCAAACCAGGCGTCCATAGAGGCGGTGGCCTTGTAAACCACTCTGACAGGCCAGCCAAAGCAGGTGAGGGTATAATTACCATCAGGTCTTCTAGCCATGGCTGCTTCCGGATTAATCCTCAGGGCCTGTGAAGGCTGATCACAGCACACTGGGTGGCCGAGGCCTATTTACTGAGGCCAACAGTCTTGAAGGGGGATCTGCAGCACCCAGTTGATGAGACACAGCTTAAAGGAATCAGAGCTGGTTACACATCTGCGTGGAGTGGCTGGGAGAAAGAAGAACAGTTTAATTGAGATCGGCTTTGCTGTTATGAATTACCTTGTCATTCCATTAACCTGTCCTCCCATGGCCGTTATTGATCATCTGATGATGATGCTTGGCAAGTGGTAAACAACCCTCAATAGCGTGTGGGCCTACCTTGACAAAGACCAGGCATGGTGCCTCAGTGGTTAGCACTACTGTCTATTGCACCACTCACCAGGGCTTAATTCCACCCTCAGGTGACTGCCTGTGTGGAGTTTGCACATTTTCCCCGTTTCTGCACGAATTTCCTCTGGGTGCTCCAGTTGCTTCCACAGTCCAAAGAAGTGCAGGTTAGGTCGATTGGCCATGTTAAATTGCCCATAATGTCTGGGGGTTGCACAGGCTAGGTGGATTATCCTGGGAAATGTAAGGTTATAGGGAGAGAATGGGCGATGGATCAGGGACGGATGCTCTTCAGAGAGTCAGTGTGGACTCGATGGGCCAAATGGCCTGCTTCCACACTGTAGGCATTCAATGAAATTCTATATGTACCTCCACTTCTTGAAATTCAATCAAGAGAGATGTGAACTTTGCACAGGGTAGATAGACAAATTAATGTCAAAAATAAATCCATCTTCTTCATATCACACAGTGCTCCCTAACTGGGAGAAGAAGCTGTAACAGTTTCCTTCTCATGCCAACGATCGAATGCACTAATTACAGGATCTCGACCACAGTTAGCTGTTATTGCATATTAAAGTCATAGAAAGAAGCCATTCAGCCCATCGGGTCCACGCCAGCTTTCTTCAATACCAACTCTGCTGGTCCCCCTTTGCCCCACCCAAGCCATTTATTCTTCTGTTTTGATCTTTGAGTTTCCTTTTGAAAACCACGACTGAATCTGCGTCCATCACCGTCTCAGGGCAGCCCATTCCAGATCCGAACCACTTGCTGTGCAAAAAGCTTTTCCTCACTCTTGTGAAAAGTGAAAAATGAACTGTACTGCTGCATTAGTTACGTCTGTAACTGTCCAGTCTCAGGGGCCATTATTGAACTGAGACATCCCTCTGAACCATCCAGGGATATGCAGACTGGGTGGATTAGCCATGGGAGGCTCAAGGTTACAGGGATAGGGGAGGGGATGGGTCTGGGCAGGATGCTCTTTGGAGGGGGTGTCAGTGTGATGGGCCAAATGGGCGGCATCTTAACTGTAGGGAGAATATGCACTATGTGATTAATATCTAGCCCGGAGCTCACCTGCCAGTTCTTCTGCTGGTGAAAGCGGAGTTAGTGGCATATTGACCCAGGTTAATGCTTGAGTGAGATGACTATAGCAGCTGGTGAAGTTCAGTTGATACATCTTGTATTGAAAACCGTTGAGGGGCATGTAACTATCAATTGTTCAAACCCATCAAGTTCACCATGACCTTTAGGGAAGGAAACATGCCACCCTCAGCATTCCCCAGAGCCACAATGTGGGCATGCCGGTGTTAGACTGGAGTGGGTAAGGTCAGAGGTCACATGACACCAGGTTATGGTCCAACAGGTTTATTTAAAATCACAAGCTTTCAGAGCGTCGCTCCATCGTCTGATGAAGGAGCAGTGCTCTGAAAGTTTGCGATTTCAAATAAACCTGTTGTACCATAACCCGGTGTTGTGTGATTTCTGACATTCCCCAGAGCCACAGTGACAATGTGGCTGACTCTTGACTGGCCTCTGAAATTGGCCTTGCGGGCCTGCCAGTTCAATGAGTACCCAGACTCTATGAATATTTTCCAGTATTGGAAAAACGTAGTGGGGCTGCTGTGTAACAACACATCTCGCTGGTTACGCATCCTTTTTGTTTTCAGCAAATTCCTGCCTTTTTTTGTGGAATGAGTGCTGCAGGAGTTTCTGCATTTCCCACTGCAGTGAGACAGGAGCCTTGGTTTACCGTCATGTCTCAGAACTGGCCCCTCTGACAGTGCAGTACAGCCTCGGTACTGCAGAGGGCGTCTCAGTGGGAGGCACGGCAGCTTCAGCAATGGCAAGGTGGCAATGGCAAGGTGGGCCCAAGATGGACTCAGGTCACCGGCAGAGTCGAGTTTGGGCCAATGTGCTACCCGGCGGCATTTACCTTGGGTGAGCACCAGCGAGGACACATCGTTCGCGGAGGCAAGATGGTGCCAAAGAAACATGGAAACATAGAAGTTAGGAGCAGGATGAGACTATTCGGTTCTTCATCGCTGTCATGGCTCATCGTCCAACTCAATATCTTAATCTTGCTTTCACCCCATAACCTTTGATCCCATTTGCCCCAAGTGCTATATTTAGCTGTCTCTTGAATACATTCAATGTTTTGGCATCACCTACTTCCTGTGGTAATTAATTCAACAGGCTCACCACTCTTTGGGTGAAGAAATATCTCCACATCCCCACCTTAAATAGTTCACCCCGAATCCTCAGACTGTGACCCCTGGTTCTGGACACACCCACCATCGGGAACATCCTCCCTGCATCTACCCTGTCTTGTCCTGTTAGAGTTTTATAAATCTGTGTGAGATCCCCCCTCATTCACCTGAAGACTAGAGACTGTTATTGCAGCAGCAGCAGTGAAGGGGCCTCATCCCTGGCCACCAGCCCCATTGTTCACAGAGGAGCACTGAACAAGGAAGACTGTAAAGTTGGACACTTCCTGTTTTTCTTCATTTTTCTGCCTCTATATTGGTGTCTGTTTCCGTGTTTTAAGATGGCGCTGGGGAGTGGTGACACTACACAACACTTTTCACGGTATTTTGTAACAAGATGCAAGATATGCCAATCAAATCAAATCAGACTTTATAGCAGTTCTCAAGTCATGGAGTTGGACTTGAACCAAGAACTTTGTGATTTAGAAGCAAACCAACCAAGCCACAACTGACACCTTACAGCGTAGAAACTCTGAAGACATTTCAGGTGGGATCGTCCCTCATGTTGCTGTCAGAACTGGGCCACATTATCAACTGTTCCATGGATACCAAGGGAAGGTTCACAGAGGAGAGGGACAGCTTGGTTGAAGAGGTCACATTCAGGGAAGGGTCTTCCAGGAGGTGGAGGAGACAGGAGAGAGGGCCAATGGAGGCCCAGCCCAACACTGAGTTCTTTGAAATGCAGAGAGGTCGGGTCAAGATCTCTTTCCCATACTGCTGGCCAGGGTGTGTATCTGAACCCCAACAAACACAAGTTCTGCTGTGTGCGATCACAAAAAGTTAGCATCCAAGTTCAGCAGGTAATCGGGAAGGCAAATGAAAGGTTGGCCTTTATTTCAAAAGAAATTGAGTTGTAAAGGAAGAAGGTTTTGCTAAAACTATAGAAGGCACAAGCCAGACCACAACTGGAATACTGCAAACAGTTTGGCCTCTATTTCTAAGGGAAGATACACTGACATTAATGGCAGTCCAGGGAATGCTTGAGTTTGATCCCAGGTATGGAGGGATTGTCTCATGAGGAGAGGTTGAGTAGATTGGGCCTGTAGTTGCTGGTATTTAGAAGAATGAGAGGTGACCTTATTGAAACATAAAAGATTCTTGGGGGACTTGACTGGATAGATGTGGAATGATATTGGTTCAGCCGCATTTTGAATACTGTGTACAGTTCTGGGCGCCACATTACCAAGGGATGTGGACGCTTTGGAGAGGGTGCAGAGAAGGTTTATGAGGATGTTGCCTGGTACGGAAGGTGCTAGCTATGAAGAGAGGTTGAATAGGTTAGGTTTATTTTTATTAGAAAAAAGGAGATTGAGGGGGGACCTGATTGAGGATTGAGGTGGATCTTTTTCCCAGGGTGAAGGATTCAATAACGAGAGGTCACGCTTTCAAGGTGAGAGGTGGAAAGTTTAAGGGGGATACACGCGGCAAGTATTTCACAGAGAGGGTGGTGGGTATTTGGAACGCGTTGCCAGCAGACGTGGTAGAGGCAGGCACGGTAGATTCATTTAAGATGCATCTCTGGACAGATGCATGAGTAGGTGGGGAGCAGAGGGATACAGATGCTTAGGAATTGACTGACAGGTTTAGATAGTGGATTTGGATTGGCTCAGGCTTGGAGGGCCGAAGGGCCTGTTCCTGGGCTGTAAATTTTCTTTGTTCTTTGCTCTTTGATAGTTTCCCTTCTGGGAGAGTCTAGGAACATAATCTCAGGAAAAGGAGTCATACATTTAAAGCAGAGATGAGGAGGAATTTCTCCTGTCAGGGAGTGATGAATTCTTTGCCGCAGAAGGTTATCCAGGCTGGGTCATTAAATATATCCAAGGCTGAGGTAGGCAGATTTTTAATCAGGAAGGGAATCAAGGCAGGTGTTATGGACTACCAGATTAGCCATGATCTCATTGAATTACAGGACAGACTAGATGGGTGAAATGGTCTACTGCTGCTCCTATGTCATAGACTTTACACATCTGCAGCCACCCTCACACATGCGTATTTGCTCACTCACATGTGACCGAGTTCAATTTCTGGATTCTTGAAATCTAAACATTTGAGTTTGAACGCATACAATCATGTTATGATTTCCAGGAAACAATATCTTTGGGTTTGTAGTTGCCTGAAATACAATAGAGCTAATGACTGTATGTTCCTTGAAAAGATGCTCTCCATCACTGAAGAAGCTCATTAGCCTTATGAATCTTTATTGTCCCCCATGGATACACTGTCCATGAAATTACCACACTCAAAGTGCACAGCTGCCAAGTGATACAGCTGCTGCCAAATTTACACCTATGACTTAAACTGGTGATATAATTCCAACATGCCAAACAAAGAGATTAAAGTTAATAATCTGGGAGAGAGGGATGAAAGAAGCGACGTTGGCATTTTTCTTCATAGTCTCTGACTAAGTTCAGAAACCTTGCCCATTTTATCATTTGATCTTCACACCTCCTCAATCTTGGTCTGTATCAGCTTAGTTCCTTAAGGCAATGTCCTCTGAATCTCTCACTATCAATATCCTGAGGGTTACCATTGACCAGAAACTCAGCTGGACTCACCACATAAACTACCATTGCACTCCCTTTATCTGCTGGTTTGATGGTGAGGTTGGGAGTGGAGGGCTGCGCGTTGTGAGGGTGAGAGGTTGGAGTGGGGGAGGGGAGTAGACAGGTTGAGGCGGTTAATGTCTCGGCGGCAATTGGAAATGAAGAGATCGAGGACGAGTAATAGGCCAGCGGGGGGTGTCCAGGTGGATGGAGTGTGTTGGTGGCGGGCGAAGGGGTCCTCGGAAGGTGGGCGGGAGTCCTGGTTGTGAAAGTAAGGTTGGAGGCGGAGGCGGCAGAAGAAGTGTTCGATGTCACGGCGTGTATTAAATTCATTGATGCGTGGACGGAGGGGGATAAAAGTAAGGCCTTTGCTGAGGACTGATCGTTTGTCCTCAGTGA
>NC_057729.1:52952815-52954407 GCF_004010195.1 Chiloscyllium plagiosum
GCAGTGGGTGGGGGTCGTGGAATGCGTGATGTCAGCGATAACGGGCAGGGTGGAAGTGACGTCACGCGTGGTTCATGTGAAATTGTTAGGGGTGGAAGTGGCTGCAGAAGCGGCCGCGATGGGAGCAGAAGTCACGACGGTGGTGATGTTGGCAATGGAAGTGATGTCAGAGAGGGCAGAAGTGGAGGCAGTGGAGGTAGCACAGGGAGGAGGGGGCAGAAGTGTATACTCGGTTAGGCCTTGCGTTGGTCCCGGCAATGGCGGACCTTGTGGTGATTGCAGCGGCAGTAGGTAGTCCAACAATTTCGGTGGTTGTAGTCTGGCTGGTGGTCATGAAGGTGGCATGAGCAGCTGTGACTACACGACCATGACCTTACCACCCCCCCACCCCCACCATCTCCAAACCATCATCTCCCAGACCATACAGAACCTCATCACCTCGGGAGATCTCCCACCCACAGCTTCCAATCTCATTGTGGGAACTCCACACTGCCGGATTCTATCTCCTTCCCAAGATCCATAAGCCTGACCACCCCGGCCGACCCATTGTCTCAGCCCTCTCCTGCCCCACTGAACTCATCTCTACCTCGACACTGTCCTATCCCCCTAAGTCCAGGAACTCCCCGCATACATTCGAGACACCACCCACATCCTCCACCTCCTCCAAGTCTTCTGTTTCCCCGGTCCCTAATACCTTATCTTCACCATGGACATCCAGTTCCTTTACACCTCCATCCGCCATGACCTGGGCCTCCAAGCCCTCTGTTTCTTCCTCTCCCGACGTCCTCAGCAGTACCCTTCCACTGACACTCTCATTCATTTGGCTGAATTGGTCCTCAACTTTGAAAAATTTCTCCTTCAAATCTTCCCACTTCATCCAGATGAAAGGGGTTAGCCATGGGCACCTGTATGGGCCCCAACTATGCCTGGGTCTTTGTTAGCTACGTAAAATAGTCCATCTTCCGTAGTTACACCGGCACCACTCCCCACGTTTTCCTCCGCTACATTGATGACTGCATCGGCGTCACCTTGTGCTCCCATAAGGAGGTTGAGCAATTCATCAACTTCACCAACACATTCCACCTTAACCTTAAATTTACCTGGACCATCTCTGACACCTCTCTTCCCTTCCTGGACCTCTCCATCTCCATCAACAGTGATCAACTCAACACTGACATTGTTTACAAACCCACCAATTCCCACAGCTACCTGGATTACACCTCTTCCCATTCTACCTCCTGCAAAAATGCCATCCCGTATTCCCAATTCCTCTGCCTCTGTCATATCTGCTCCCAGGAGGACCAGGTCTACTACAGAACACACCAGATGGCCTCCTTCTTTAAAGACTGCAATTTTCCCTCCCACGCGGTTAAAGATGCCCTCCAACATATCTCATGTACATCCCGCACCTCTGCCCTCAAACCCTACCCCTCCAACCGTAACAAGGACAGAACCCCTCTGGTCCTCACCTTCTACCCTACCATAAACCGCATCATCCACTGACATTTTCGCCATCTCCAAACAGACCCCACCACCAGGGATATATTTCCCCTCCCCACCCCTTTCCACTTTCCGCAAAGACCGTTCCCTCC